>NW_009737295.1:6200-33563 GCF_000703405.1 Apaloderma vittatum
CAGCAGGGATTTGCTAATGACCTCCACAAAGCAGCGTCTCATGCAAGAAAATTTGGATGGTTTGGCCATCCTATGGTGACTTGAAAAAGGTGAAGTTAGCTGGGAAATAAAGCAACCAAGATAATTAATCTAGTTTCAGGGATGGCTTATCAACAAAGATGAGGAAGGAGCCTAGGTTGTGGGATAAGGCACTGTAAGATCTTATCTAAACACCTGTGTGAACTTTCAGTCTTCCCTCCTGAAAGACACAGTCAGGCTGGGACAGTCACAGAGAGGTGATGAGGGGAACAGAGAGCCTAATGTCCATGTAGAGGACATTAAAAGGGCATCATTTGATCAAATGAAATAAAAACTTGGTGGAACGTGATGGCTGTAAATCCTTGAGAGTGCTAACTTCCCAGCCAGAAGGACAAATGTAAGTGAAGTGACAACAGTGGCACATGAGTAAATGGATATTGAAAAACCATGAATACACTTAACATGCAAACTGTATTCGCAGCCATCTGAAGCATGAGGTTCAGCTTTCTGAGAGCAGTGGGGGCAAAAAAAAACCCAAAGAAACATATTTAAGACTGAGCTGGATAGTATTTTGTGAAAGGATTAGTATGATGTTGTGCCTGCAAAAGGAGGGGACAGAATAAAATGACCATTCAGGATGTGTCTTCAGGTTCTATGTTCAGTTATAGAACCGCTGGAAGACACTAAAAAAAAAAAAAAGGAAATTCAACTCATGTAAAAGCAGGTGTCCTGCGTTTAGCTAAAACCCGATTCTGTTTAGCGATTTTTACTTTCCAGTTCAGTCTCTTCCAAAGGGCTGCACTTTCTGAAGATAGCAGCATGTTTTTGCAGACAGTGTGTGCTACTGGCAGTGATAACACCTGATGTTTACAGTTACTGCCTGGGACTGGGATTCAGAAAGGCTCTTGCTGATACTTATTCCTATAGTGACCAAGGCCACTGCTGGCTCTTGTGTGCCACACTGGGGGTGCCGGGTAGTAAGAGGGGTCACAAGGAAGTAAAAGGTTGCACGTCCAGGGGGTTATAGAAAGGACTAGTGACAAACAAGAGTATTCCATCCCATATACGTAATATTTAGTATAAATTGAGTGATCACGAGAGTTTTGTCCTTCTTTTCCTGCAATGGCCGGTGTCCAGGGAGTCCTCCATCTGATCTCCTGCTTTTGATCTGGATCCTGAGTTCCCGAATCCAGCTCCCTGTATCCAGCTCCCTCCTCTGCTGAGTCTGGGGCTTCCTCAGTGCCTCCTGCTCTGCAGCATCAGTGGGGATTGACATCAGGGGTGGGGGGGAGTTGAGTTCGATATCAGGCTTATATATAATTGTATATAGTTTCTTTATTTTTATCATTTCACTATTATTTCCATTATTGTTTCATTAAAGCTGTTTTAGTTTTTCTTTTCTAACCCGTAAGTCTCTCTGCCTCATTCCCTTTTCCCTCCTGTTTGGGGCAGCAGGAAAAGGGGGTTAGAGAGCGTCTGTCTGCGTTAGTGGCCAGCCCAACTCTAACCTGCGACGGCAAGGATTTTTATAAATAAATTAATTTGAGTTCTTCCTTAGGATCATACTGTAAATGTCAAATACCATCAAAGTAAAGGTAGTGTTTTATTCTTTACTGATAGAACTATGTTATTCAATCCAGAGGTCGAATGATAATTTCATTCTTGCCTGTGTATTAGGTTGGGATATATTGCACCCCTTTTCACTTGCCCGGAATTTTGCTTGAGATATATACATGCTGTAGAAGCGCTACAAGTGCCCATGGGAAGACTAATAATTATAGCAATATGGATGAGTTAATGGAATGTGACTGTCAGGACTGCAGCTGGGGAACAGGCAGATAACAGACTAGTGACTGAGATCTTGTAGCCTGTCAGAAAACCAAAAGTTCTATGCAAGAAGCCTATGCTGGGGGTGTGAAAGTTGAAAATGGCCAAACAGGGCAATCAAAGACACATGGTTGAAGTTTAATACATACTGTTGGCAATGAGTGGGGCTCAACTGTGTGCTTAACGAAATGAAGCATTTTAACTAATGGGAAAGTACAGAACGCAGTGTTTGAAAAATTAATTAAATATATACAGACAGGAGCTATGATCAACAATCTCTTTTGAGTGGCTACAGATGGACTCTCCTAGATGCTGTTTGATCAACCAAACATGCTAGATATTGTCCAGATCAGGTTTTATGAGTGGAAGTGGTCTTGAGGGAAGACTGTGGTTAGCAAGGACTGCAGATATAGGATCTATTGTCAGTTCGAGACAGATAATTAGTCTGCTCATTGTGGGTAAGCACTTGTGGAACATCCTCTGTTATGCAGATTCTGTGGCTCCAAGGATTCCAGAGCACTGAGAGATACATACAATATCTGTGGAAGAGATACATACATTAAAAAGGAGCACTTAATAGATATTGAGTTTAATACAAATATATTACTGTAAAAAGTAAATTTACTTGCCCCCCTCCCTCCCCCCCCAAGATATCTACAATGTCTTGCAGTCTTAGTGTTTTAAGGGAAGAGTAGCTCAAAACACATATATGGTGCAGAGAAGGTTGTACAATAGTAATCTGTATTGGAGAGCTCTTTCCATGATCAATACCATGGTCAGTACACTAGAGCAATGTTACATTGCTCACAGATAAAACTTCAATGGTTGGAACTCTCATTAAAATTGCTTGGTAAAGTGATCATGTGGAAATTTTAATGGGCAGTAAGGCTTGTAAAAAGCAAACAAAAAGATTCAAAACCTTTGCTGTGTATTGGTTTCAGATGAGTGTAGTGCAGGACCACAACAGGTACAAGTTTGAATATGGTGGTCCCAGCAGAGCCAATGCAGCTTTGACAATATTAGTATCATACTGCAGTGTCCTTTTGTCTGGGGGATGTTCGCTGAAGTGAGGGGCAGAAGTCCCCCAAGGGAGTGTATTCTCAGAAGGCTGCTGGTGGAGCCAGAGAGAGGAGAACAGCTGGAGAAAACTCCAACTGGGAACAAATCAGGCTTGTGCCATAAACCTCTGGACCAGCAGAGCTGTCAGGAACATTGGATGGGGAGCCTTCTGTGAGCTGCCTCAACCACAAAGGCTTTCTAAAGACAGGGGGACAGGTGACTGAGTATTTTTGGGTCCTCAGCAGGACTACAAAGTGAACGGGTTTTGTCTTTCCATTTTTTAATCTATTTTATATTTTTTCTAAATATGGCCTTACTTATGGTCCTTGGATTGGAAAGCTGCAGAACTCTGCAGTTGAGGAGGACATCCTGTCCTCTTCCCTCCAACTTCATTGTACATTGGGGAGCATAGGGACGTTTTCCCTCTGAACGCCTGAGACAAGTGACTCAAACCTTGCACAGCCCTTGATCATGTAAGCATAACCAGTTTGGTAGACTGGCAGGAGAAGGAAGGAAATTCTTGGAAGGCCTGATGCCAGGTTCTTTCAGATGATTAGAGTGTAGCATGCCAAAACATTGGACTGAGCATCGTAGCTGTTGGTTTAGTGTTAAAGGATGACAAATCACTTAGTGTTAAAGAAATGGTGACAGACCAGCAGTCATTTTTGTCACACTGTCTTGTAGGGTGGGAAGAGAAAGAAATGGAGGAAAATATTCTATTGCAGAGAAATGAACAGAAGTTTATGTTTGCATCTCAGCAACTTATTTCAAGATCGAGGGCTAGCTGGAGGGGAGCTGTTGACTTATGGCAGTGTTTGACTATTGCACTGAATTTATATAACTTTGCTACAGTAACACATTAAGAGCACAGGACACCTCCTGGCTGGTCCAGCCTGCAGCCCTTCAGTCATGCAGACTAGTGCGTGCAGCAGAAGTCGTATCTGTGGCCTCTACAAAATTCCTTATAAAATTTAAGTGCAGCTGCTTATCACAAGATCAAAGGTTATTTTAATCGTATTTCTCTTTCAAAACTACTTGTAACAGGGGGAGGACCCTTGCTTCTCTTTCAAGGTCATGAAGTGCTTAGTGTTCCTGGTTTTGTTACATCCCTCTGCAGGGCATGAGGCCCTGCATTACACAAACTCCATCAGGATGGAGCTGGTGTTTCCTGTGCTTTTGCTGCCTTCAAGGAATTTGTCCTTCCCATTGTAGGTGGGAGAGTCAAATATTTATCTTGGTGTTAAGAGACATTCTTTTACATGCATTATATATGTGTATATATACACATGCATGCATTGTATGTGTATATGTATTAATGGGTATCAGTGAATTTGGAGGAAACAGAAAAAGAGAGAATAATGACAAAACATTTATTTTGTATTTGGTTTACAAAACGAGAAAACTATGTAACAGTTGAATAAAACATTGTTTTGGTTATAATTAACAAAGCTAAATTTGCGCTACAACACAGTAAAACACAAATGCTCTGCATGTGTCTTAAACATTTCATGAGAAGATCAACTTTTAAGCAGCTACGGTCTAAAGCTCTACAGTTACACCAAGCCGAAATGACAATGCCGAGGCTACTCATTTGAAGTTTTCTGAATGTCATGCCTATTACTCATTCATTGAAAACTATTGCCTTTCCTTACAAGCAGGACTGAGGAAAGCACTTGAGGAAACAGAAACCTGAAGATTCAACAATCTGAGGGGCTGAAGTCTCAGATTTTCCTGACTTTTGCTTGGCTTACTCCAAGGTAAGTTGGATATATCACTTTAACATTTTTTATTATTTTTATTTAGTTTTTCAACAAAGAATAAATATTTGCAATAAACTTCTTGATGCTTAACTTTATGGAGATGCTCAATAAATAAAATAATAGGAACAGGACAATTGTTGTGTAACACCAGTTAAAACCCCCCCCTCATTCTTTTCCTTCTCTACATGAACCAGGGATACAGTGGGAAAATATGATGCCTCCAAAACTAACACAACAATAAAAACATGTAAGTAAAAGGTGCTTCTTGAATACATTCTTAACCCAACAAAGCTGGTATAAGACGCCTTTGAAAAAATACTCAAAATATAATGTAATTAGACACAATCCACATGGGTGTTCTTTGTTTCTTTGCTGCAGAAGCTTTACCTTTATCTTTGCTTGTTTCTTTGTTACATAGCTTTAATTCAAAATTGCTTTCTAGTTCTAAGCTTCTGAAGAAACTCCTTAAAAGGAACCTGTCAGGAAAACTACTGAAAAGATGGTGCTTCATGACATTAGACTTAGAATAAATTTTAAACATTGTGACTAGGTAGCTTTAAAATTAATGGTAGAAATGCAGTGCTATTTTAAAAATACAGTGCCTTTTCCTGTAAACTGTTATTTTTTGCTTGCTTACTCTCTGACTTTTTGGAAGGAAAAAGAGAACTAAATAGGAAAAGTGGAAGCTGAGTAATAGTACCTCTTCTTTGGGAAAGTTAAGTGAGAAGCTATACACTGTCTACAAAGATAGGCAGCGAAAAATTGTCAGGAGTGCACAAAGTTACATGGCAAGACAAATGCCATTTAAGAAATGCTATAAAAATACTCAAACTTTTTTTTTTAAATGCCAATATGTGATACCTTGTAACTGCATGATTGCTTATTATCCTGACAATTGCACATCGACAGAAGACTGCACTATGTACTGGTGACGTAACAGTGTTGTTACTGGGTTTTATGGCAAATTAAGGGTCTTTACTGAATTTCTCTGCAGCTTGTACAACAGATATGACTTCTGGGGAAACTAAAATGCTACTGAAGGTGTCTTTCCCCATCCACAAACCTGCACCCATCTATTTGTACTCGTCTTGTGGATAACTGTCTTTGGCCGCTGGTGACTGCAATAATGGCGTTGCGGCAGAGGTTCAAAGTTAGGACTTTCTAGGATAATGGATGTCATTGCAGCAGTGTATAAAGGTCTTTAAGGACTCCAGAATATGTGATCACTCTTACCAAAAGAAAAAAAGATGAGGTAGCAGGTCAGTCAACAAGGATACCTTTTACGACTGTCCAAGTACAGGAGGAAGGGATTTCCTGTATCACCAGAAGTGTTGTGTTGTTACTGCGCAGTACCTGTATCAGGAGGAGGCAGAAGAGGGAAGCTGTGACATGCACAGTCATTGTTTTAAACAGTACATAAACTAGCACTAAATGGTACTTCCAAATATTTTCTGACACAGGAAATTAATATTTCTCTGACCTGTTTCTCTGACCTAAGTTAACAATACGTACATGGAGATGTGAAGGATATGCATATCTAAAACCTGGGACTGTTCACAGGTATGAACCAGTACTAGAAATACTACTGTTCTCTGGAGGATAAAGTTGTTACCCTATTGACTTTAGAGGGAGATTTTCCATAGATTTCGGAAGGCCCTCTTAATGTTTTTTGTTGTTAGAAGATAGATCATGTTCTTATTCTAGAACTCCCATGAGATGTAGATGAGGAAGAGCATACAAAAGTTCCCAAACCCTACCCATGAAAAGTCCCAGAAGAGGGATGAGGCAGTTTGCTTACGCAGACCTATATAGTGCCATAGATTAAAATAACTTGGGTTTTGGGGGGGGGATTTTTGGTGTGGTTTGTTTTTTTTTTTTTTTAAGTAGGAAAGGAGGTGATTATAAAGGTGATTTACTGCAGCATGAAATACAGATTGAAAGATGGAGGATTTAGGAGTAGGATTTACAGCTTGGATATGAGCCTGGAGGTCTGTTCCATTTAGATTCAGACTGAATATGTGAATGGAAGAGCTCTAAATTGAGTAAATTTGAAGCAAAAACCTGAACAGCGAAGAGGGGTTAGGAAAGCATGTCCTTTTCAGTGCAAGACAGAGAAATCAAATAAATAAGGATTAGTAGTGCAGCATGTTTTTGCCATCAACAACATTCTCCCTAAAAAATTAAATACTTCTATAATAATCTCTAATATTTCTGTGCTGCTTCTGGGTGAAAAATGTCAAATATGCACATAGATTGTGACATTTAAATAAAATGGCACCACATATGAAATAAGTCCTGAGATATAACTGGAGAGAATTATTGTAATATTCTTCTCCCAGGAAAATAAAGTGCTATTTATTAAATTAAAATCTAGATTCAACAGGTATGCCCAACTTGCAGGAACGTTAACTGCTGAGAACAGCGTCCCTTCACCTAGATAATTTCTGTCCTGTTAGGACTGCCAAGGACAGATCATTTTTACGGCTTGGCATAAATAATAAATCGGTGGTTAAAAGCCCCAGATGTGAGGATACAGCAAATCTCATTGTC
The DNA here is from genome assembly GCF_000703405.1 of Apaloderma vittatum. NCBI lineage: Eukaryota > Metazoa > Chordata > Aves > Trogoniformes > Trogonidae > Apaloderma > Apaloderma vittatum. Next base: position 13,415 of record NW_009737295.1, read on the forward strand.
TTCTCTTTGCAGTGTGTTTTGTGCAGCTGTTCAGAGCGTGTAAAAATAGCTACCATGTAGTCCTGGCTGTGTTTTACACCACTTCTGTAACATCGGTGTGACAGACGGATCAGAGCAACAACTGGTGAAGAGATAATGTCTGATACTCAAACGACTGACTTCTGTGTTCATCGTGACAGCCCTTCTGGATGCTGTGTTGGATTACTTCCAGAGTTGCAGACAAGGTTCCAGGTATCGTTGGCCAAAACCCTACAGATTTTTACACTGGTTTGAGGAAAGTTTGCCAAAAAAATTTTAAAATTGGGCTAGTTATAATTGCAGCTGGAATCAGTTAACTAGAACAGTATGTAGCATAGAGCAGATGTGTAAAATTGGCCAGTATTTATTGGTCTTTAGCTCTTTGTTCACAGAAAACTGAAAATATGTTGAAACTGCAACTAGCTGGTCTTTATTCCTCATTAATATCAGTATCATTGACTTTGGACAATACTGGAACTGTAGCCTAAAAGCCTTCTGAAATTAGTTTAGTATGAAGATATTGGAATAGCTGTCAACAGAAATCTTACTTGGAAGCTATTTTTGCCCTGAAACACTTATGTTTTTATGTCCTTTGGCATCGTGTCTTTAAGGGTGAAAAAGTTCTTCAGATTATTTACACAATGCAGGATGCAGTTTCCTTAATTGCAACTGGAACAAGTAGGTAATTACAAATGTGTTTTAGTCAGGCTTGTGAAGAGCTGCATTTTTGTTACCTTTTAAACTTCTCCAGATTCAGGGAATTCACATACACCTCTGTTTTTCAACTTCTAAGGCATCAGTGGGAGTACTAAGCAAAGCAAAGATGATAGCAGAGGCTTAAATTCGCTGGAGACAATACACAGCTTCACTGGAAAACTTTTATAGGGTCTTCAAACTGAAAAAGACCAGCAACTCACATCAAAGACTAGAAAAGAGTTTTCTCCTTCTGGCCATTCCTCAGTTGATTCATAAAGTTCTGATTTATTTCTGTGCAGAGGAGGCTATATGCTCAAGTTCCTGATGCAACTGAGTTTGAAACTCATTTTATGACTCACACGTCGTTGCTGACCTCTGTAGTTGCTCTGATCCTCAGTATTTAGAGAGTATGAGTCAAATGGCTTTCCTTATGAAGATACTGTCACATTATTACAGCTCAAGCTGAAACTAATTTAATGAATGAGGATGGTGTCTGTATCAAAGATTCCTTCCCATAGTCAGATATATTGCCTTACATCACCAAAGACCAATAACAGGAGCTAGTTTTGCTAGGCCAAAGCACGTACATATATGAAAATGGAAATGAAATCTACACTCTCTCTTAAGCAAAGAGCAAACTTCCACTAAAAAAGAACAGGTGCATTTGCATTTATCTTGATAAATGGAAATTACCTAGTGGCTGTAGGTGTCTGTTATCTGTGGAAAATGTCTCAGCCTATGCCAGCCCCATGGGGTGTTTCATAGGCTTTAAGGCATTTAGGCAGCTGATTCCTCCTGCTGAGGTGATAAAAATGTGTGCCCCCACTGTACGAGAACAATACAGCATCTGTCTCTTCAGGCTGGCATAGACAAACTACTAGGAAAACCCCTGGGATGGGCTTCCATCATATCCCCAGGCAATCTGTCTCAGAGATTTCCCTTACCCTACAATTAGTGACATTTTTTGCTCTTAATGTTCATCTTAAAATCCTTCCTGTAATTTATGTCCATCATGTTTTGTCCCATCCCGTGCTGATGGATTCAAAGGCTGTTTCCATGTCTTCACTCATTTCCTCTCCTGATTAAACAGATCTTTCATGTCTACATGTAGGCCACATACCCTAAGCTTTTGATTTATTTTTTTTTACTGTAATAGGTTTTTATTTTAAATCTGTGAAAAAGTTATTGTTTGAATAGAGTAATTGTGCTAAATATTGGAAAGACCAAATTCTAATGGCTTGAAGAATAATACTTTTATAATGAAAGTGGTGAATAGGGAGATTTCTTTAGATAAATGTTTAAATTGTTATTCAAGGTGATATGTATATATGCACACACATACATACACTTATTAAAGAACCCTGCATATATGAAAATTACAGGCAGTCTGCAAAGATAGAGATCAAACATATGAACTCAATGTTTCCTTGCTGAGTTTCTTGAATTGTTGCCTTACTGCCACATGAAGATGACAAGTAAAGAAGAAAGGTTTACGTGTAACAGCTTCCAGATGTATTTAAGCCTCCTAAAACAGTTTTTTATGAACAAAAGCACTTTAGTGAAAGATGAAAAATGAATGCTTACAAGAATGCCACTAATTCAATCTGAAATGAATGCTAATCGAGTTTATTCTGTCAGTGATATTTGTTGTTATCGACTGAGATGTGCCTATGTGTTTGATGGCTTTATCAATTTCCCTGAAAACATTGTTTATCCTGTAGACTTGCATGGAAATCATCATAAATGTCATCCTCCTTTAGATCCTGACTCAGCAGAGCAGTTAAGAACATACTTAATTCTGAATAAAGGCTTCAATTTCACTACTTCAGTAAGAAATAAATATGTGCTTAGCATTAAGCAAGTTTTAAAGGTTTTTTTGTCCAAATCACAATGTTATTTTCAGGTGGCTGACTTTTCTTTAACATTCAACAATTCAGTGCCGTCTGATTTATTGTTTGTTACAATACATCTTTCATCGCTACCTTTCATGCTTCTTTGTGGTTCAGATGGGCACTGTTGCTATAAATAATGCTGTTACGTGACTATGAAAGAAGAGTTGCCTGCAGCAAATATCATTGTATGTTGTCACTATGTTTGTGAAGGTTGAAGATTAATGCTTAAATAAGGTACTTCATAATGTTCACATTAAATAAAATGTATCTTCTCTTCACTGGCATTATTTTTTCATCTTTTGTTAGGGCAAGAATTGTTACTGAATAAGAACAGTTGCAATAGCTATTTGAAAACACTGAAGAGGGCAGTTGCTTTATAGCCACAAATCCTTCAGACTTAAAGTTTGGACCTTTTACTGAAGAAATGGCAGGCTTGTCTTGCTTTATTCCTGTCTATTACACAGCTTCTCTGGGTAGAGAACTCATCTTGCAATGTGGAAATACTGTGATACCTACCCAAAGGTAAAGGAGGGGCTGTAAATTTTAAGTTCTTTGCAGGCAAGAATACTGAACTTGTAAATGGAGTTGGGATTAAAGCAACACGGTCTTTCTTCTTCGTTAGCTCAAGTGTTCCCTTGTTCTGGCTGTTGCCTTTTAAGAGCTTTCCTCTAACCACCTACCTCTTCTGGCACGTTATAGGTGGAGCCTACCTGCCCAAATCAATGCAATCTTCTGTACTGGCTGGGTTTCATATAGGGTAATGAAGAATAGCAATGCAAAACCTAAAACCCTTTTGTGAAATCATAGTTGTACTGACAATCATGTGCAGGATCCAGAAGGGAGCAGATGTTACCCATAACTCCCTGATTTGGGAGATGCTGCGTTTTATGGCATTGATATGCCATGGACAGTAAAAAGGATTGTTACTGACTGCGAGGCAGAACTGAAAAAGGAGCTGCTGATAAAGTAGGAGGTAGGATTCTCTTCAGTCAAAAGGCAATGATTTATCTGAAGTACTCAATTTCACACACGTCCAGCTTAGTGTATTTTTTTCTGAGTAACGGGCACTTCCTGCAGGACCACACCAGAGCTTGCAGCATCTCCGTTTAGATCTAGAAAATGGAAAGCTTATGAATTTTTGCCTCTAGGCAGCTGCTCAGAGAAGACCTTTATCTTGTCAACTGGTACAAAATTTTGGAGGAGTAGGGATTGTGAGAGTGAAGGAAAGAAAGTTTTCATGAAGTAGAAATCCTGCTTTTTAGGTTCCTTCATTTCAAGGTAGGATAATAAAATATATCTGTGCAGCAGCTGGGAATATTTGCAGGTGTATGTATGCCTGCAGAAAATTCAGTGATTTCAGAGAACCACACAGTGGTGTGACTAATACTGTGGTGAGCTTTAATTTGTAATTTGTCCATTGCATCCTCCCTCCAACTACTTGCTGGAACCCTGTGGACAGGACTGGTCTGGTGGTCGCTGCCTCCTGAATCTGTAGGGAATTTGATGCTGGTTCCAGTGGGGTTTCTGCTGGGGATGCTGGGTCTGGCTAGGGCAAGTGCAGTGGCTGATTTTTAAACACTAGTGTAGCTTTCATTTCTCTTTTTCATGGGTTGCTGTGTTAAGATTCATGGAGCACCAGCTCTCCTTCAAGAATCCCCCCACTCTCACTGATGCTCTGTCAAGCCTCTATCAACTTTGGAAGGCAACCCATAAAAATTTAGCTGGGTTTTAAATGCTGATGTTGCCCTCGCACTTCCACCCGAGTTTGGAAACAATCATGACATCTCACACGTAGGCAAGAGCTGATTCCTGCCTTTTAAGTTCTAGCCTTATACTGTATGCTTATTTTCAGAGAATGCATGAAGCAGAAGTAATCTTTGAAAAGCTGTTTGGGGGGGAAACAGTTCACTATTCAGTGATTTTACTTTCATCTACGTCTCTTTTAAGTGACTGCACTTTCTAAAGTTAACAGCATATTGTTTTTTATGTTAGATTCATATTTTTTATACATTTAATTAATTTCATTTTTTTCTCATTATTGTTTCTTTAAACTTTTGGAGGAGTTGTTCTGTAGGATTTTTTATTATTTTCTAATTCCTAAGTGGCTGCCTTATTCCTTTTCCCTTCACCTTTTGGAGGGGAGAGGGGTTAATAGATATCACCTGTCATTCATTTAGTGGTCAGCTCAGCCCTAACCCTTCACATGATGTTAAATTGTTAACTCTTCCATTTAAAAAGCAGCAGTAAAGACACAGAAGCCACAGATAGCTGAACACATTATTTATCCATTTTGTAGCATTTGGGAGGGACATTCTAATGTGATTTAACGGTTTGTACTGTAAAAAAGCATTTAAAAACCCAGGCACCATGTTTAGGCTGCAGGTGATGGTCAAAGGTTTAACCTGCATGCCACTCAAAATGTGTCCCTAATCCTAAACTGGAGAACTTGAACCTGCTAAGGGACACTCAGGACTGGAGATCAGTCCTTTTAGACTAAGAACCACTAAGAACCAGTAAGAGGCGATTGTGGTCAAGCCTTACGGCTTTTTGCCTTCACAAGTAATGTTTGAATTTTAACAAAGATTTTCAGCAAAAATAAAAAGTCAGAGAGATGAAAACTTCAGCACTTTATCCATGGAACATTTTTTTTAAAAAATGTAGCCTTGCAACATTAAAGCTTCATCTAGGCTTAATTAAACTTTTAAAAAAAAAAAAAAGTTACCTGACCTGAAGCCGTGAGCTGAAATTTTCAACTTTTATTTCACTGCATTAGTGAGCTCACATTTCCTCTCTTCATAGTTTACTAGCATATTTCCAAAGAGTAGTGTAGGAGAAGAGATATAAAAGGTGATACGTGCAACCTGGTCTCAGCTAGAGTAAGCTATGGGAATGTTACAGGGTGATACAGTCTCATGTTAATTTTGAAGAGGTACCCCAAATATTTCACCATAACTTATTTAATGCAATTGCTGACCTAAGACTGAGTATCTAGACATTCTGGGATGAATTAATAAAATGTACAGGGGTTTTTTTTTTTCCAATTACAAAAATGACATGAGAAATTTTACATATATATTATATATATGTATAATTTATTGTTCAGTCTTTGAACTCTAATCTATTTGACAGCCTAGAACAGTGATTTTAAATTCACCTATTCCTAATTATTTCATCTGTTCCCTTGACTATCTTAACCTTCTTCAAACAGATTTATCTTTGAAGCATGATAGGATTTGAACAGAACAAATTAGATGCTGACATGACTTTTTTAAGCGTAATTAAAATGCATGACCAAGCCACACTTCCATACCTTTAAAAAAGCATTTTATTATATCAAATATTTAATCTAGGACAGTTAATCCATATTTATCTTAGAGGACCATGGCAGTGACTGTAAAATAGGAGGCCATCAATCCTTTCTTGATCTCCTTGGAGAAGAACTATAATAAAATTCTGGGCTAAGATTGCCTTATAAAGTTCAGGCAAATACTCCTTGAAGTTGAGCGGTGTTTAAATCAGTAGACCACATCACCCAATACTTTTCTCCACTCTGTCCAAAAGCTGTTGGTCCCTGGTACGTGTTAACTCTTTGGTAATTCCTCAGGTGCGCACATCGATAGGAGTGTTCTTACCTGGCTTGTGCTGCAGGACAGAGATCTTGGCCACTGCAGCAAGGCACAGAGATTTTCATCAAAAAGGAGCAGCAGAAGCTGACAAGCCTTTACCATGGACACCTTGCATTTTGGGATTGAAGAAATGAGCCAGGTGCAAGCCACAAAATTCCATCTGAAATCCCAGGCTTTTATGGGGAGAAGCTATAGAGGAAAGTTTGTGAAGTTCTTCATCAGAGCCTTCATTCTTGATTGCTTCTTTAGGTCTTACTCTGTGTGCCATTCATCAGTTCTTACCCTTCTGGTATGTGGTATGCTTCAATTACATAGCTTTCAATTTTTTTTTTTTTTAAACTAACTCTGCTTTCCCATATCCATTTCTTGGGTGTCAAATGAATATGCAGGAAGCTCTGAAACTTGGCTTGAGCCATTTAGAAATCTAGTAATTTTATATATATATAGACTCATGTTTAAAATTTGCCAGATATTTCATTCAAATAAAAGGGTACAGTTTAAGGATTGCTGGTGTTGAACTCCTCATAAAAGGGAAGGTGTTACAAGAGAAATAGAAAAAAATAACACAAGCATAATAAAAAAATAATTCTTGCAAAATAGCTTTCACAAAAACGTTTGTTTAGTTTAAGTAAAATTAATTAGTTTGGGTTCAAATAATTTTGACTAAGAAGTTAAGAATTAGAATTTTTTGCCCTCATGGTTTAAAATGCATATTTTTAGTTCTTTTTAAAGTGTAATTTGTTCAATAAAATACCCATTTCTTTCAGACTTTCATAGTGATGCTAGAGGGCATCTTTATCAGGAAACAAATAATGGATGATTTTTAATTCTTTCTTTTTTTTCCTTTTATTTTTTTTTTTCCACAGCACCTGTCATCGATTGCTGCTTTGTGGAGAGAGAGAATGGAGGCACCCTGGCATCAACACGTTTCCTGTGAGATGCTCTTATTTGTGTCATTTATAATACAAGGTGGTGAAAGCCATTTCCAGACTTACAGACCCTGAGGCAGGGCCAGATTAGTTGGATTCTCATCCAAGTTCTCTAAAACAGCAGCTGCTGAGGTCTGAAAATATAATTTCATACTTTTCTGTGACTTAGCATAGATTCTCATATTCACAACTTTGCATAAATTAAACAGAAGTTGGTGAAAGGCGTTTTACCTGAACACATTTCACTAAGGTTCAGCTGCTATCCGTTGTGCCTGCTGCTAGCTGTGGTGACAGATGATTGACAGCAAGATGACTGATGACACGAAATGCAGCTTAGAATATCATATATCAAGATTTTTGAAATGGAAAATGTAGATTAAAGAAAGATTTTCCATATTATTTCCCAGTTATTACTCAAAAGAAGTTTTTTCTTTCAATCTTTCATTCATTCAGTCATTTAAAGAGGAGCACTGTGGGCAGCTGGAACTCTGCACAGGAGGGCAATGAGAAATAAATCCTTGCTTTTTTTTCTTCCATAAGTGTCACAAGAACAGTCAACAAATGCGAATCCATAAGCACCTCCTGTCAGCAGCCTACCAGTGTTTAGTCCTAATTTTATGTTTCCCTAAATTCTAAGTATTTCAGGATGAGCATCCTTTGCATGTGCCTTCAGCTGCACACATGCAGATTGCAGCTGTGCATTGAGAGCAGCCTCAGCAATTCCCAGTAAGCATTCCCATTAACCTGTGAGTGGGGATATAATTCAGCTGGAGAGAGTGAGCAAACAGTACTCTAAGACAAATCCTACTGTGAAAATGAGAGGTGGATATGTTTTTCATAATTGCTCAGGGCTTTGACTGACAGTAAGTATATTGTCATCGCAGTTGATTGCCAATGTATGGGACAAACCTGAGTATCAGAAAATGACTTCTGCCTATCTAGAACATCTGACTTGGGATGGTCCTTCCAGGGTGTTTTGTTTAAAAATAAACACAGAGACTTTCAAACAAGGGAGACAGCAGTTCTCCTGTAAGCCATGCTTTAAAGCAGACACTAGTATCCAAACTTGTATTTGCATAAAAGTTTAATTTTATTTTTTGCAAATCTTAAAGGCCAAATATTAGGGGCTTCTTTTGTCTTCAGTTTGTTGAAGAGACAATAAAGATGCAGGGTGCATAAATGAGTGAAATTTAGAGACTAATCTTCTTCCAGAGTTTATTAAATATAGGACACTATTAATTCCACACATTCTTACAGGTGAAATAAAATCACAGCCATCTATAACCATCACATTGTTCTTATATCATCATTTTTATTAGATTCAGCAAATAATCTTATCTGATAATAACAACCATGCACTAGCTATTTAACAACTCAAAAGGCACTTGAGTCTGAAGGAATCCAACTGGGGACTCCTAGAATTCAAAAGTGAAGATGGACAAAAGAAAAAACCTACTGAAGAATATTTTTGATATAGCACTGGATTTTTTTTTGAAATACTTATTTTTCATGGTAGTTTTCATGGTAAATATCTGCTTGCATTAGAAAAAAAATTACATGAAAAAAGTAAAAAAAAACAAAATTTTTTTGCCAACAGAAAAGATTATGTGTGTGCATTCTTTAGCATTTTGATGAAAATGGAGGCCTTTCATAAAACTTTACACAAAATGATCCTGGAAACAGGAAATGCAGTTAGTTCTGTAAACTAGCCAGTAGACTTCCTAATCAATATCACTATGAAGCATGGGGAAAAGAAGACACAAAGGGACAGATTCTTAGTGGCATTTAAGCAGTATTTGCTTAGCTCTAAAGAGGTTTTTTTTCAAAGTTTTCTAAAGGAGACTCCCATGATTCAATTTCTCTTGACAGTTCAAAAGTCTAAAATTATTCTTTTTTTAAAGAAAAATACATGAAATGAGAAATCATCATACACATTTTATTTCTGTAGAGAAATAAATCAAAAGCCCTGTATACATATGAAATAGTTTTGCTCATCACCTTTACAAAGAAGAGAGGTTTTAATTAATCCTTTCTCTGAGAAAGATCCTCATCTAATCCCAAAGCAACAGTTCATATGAAGTCTAGAATCATTTTGCATGTTCATAACCACTGAAAACATTATTTTCTCCTAAAGCAAATTCTGCTGCAAAATCTAGGAATGCTTCAAGTGCAGAGGTGGGTTTTTTTCCCTAATTCTCTCTCTGATTTAATACATATATAGGTACAGAACAATAAATTTTTTTCTTTCAATTTTTTTTTCTATTTCAAAGAGACAAAGTAAGGAACTCAACAATTTTGGTCTTTTTCAAAGTTCTGAAAACTTGGCTCTGGGTAAGAGAAGCAACAAATATCTCCCATGCTGATTTCAGGTTTGTTTCTAATGGCTTTAACAAATTAGGTATTGTATTTGCTATTTTATGTATTCCACCCACACCACTGTTATGCACTGGAAACTTTTTGCACTCAGGTTTCCTAGATGATACTTATCATTTTATCCTGGATATGTTTATTACAAGAACAATACAACTTGTTTCAGAAGTATATTTGGACAAGTACTGGAATTTTCTTGCCTAGCTAATGGAGATTTTGATTCTTCTATATAAGCAGTAAATTAGGTCTGTTTATACATGTAAGCATATAATCACCAATGTGACCTACTCCCAAGCAGAGTCAGCAACAAACTATTTTGCATTTCTCTGAGCAGTTGTATCATAATAATCATATTTCAATGATGAGCAAAGAATCATTAGCATAAGATATACAAATCATTGTGCACATCTGACTGAAATGCCTGTGGTCTAAGAGCCACAAAATTCTATTAAAATGTGGGGACATAAAAACACTGGTCTGGGCTGATTTGCCTGGTTACAATTTACTGCACATTTGGTCACTAGGGGAGGTGAATACTTACATTAGGTGTATCCAATACCTTACGCTGGTTGCTAAATTTTATATTTTTCATTTAACTGTCCTTTCTGCTTCCAAGTGCAGTAGTCCTGGTTTAACCCTCTTTCTTCATTGGATGGGAACTCTTATCAAATGGGTTTATTTCTGCAGAAGTTGAAATGATAGCGGTCCATTTCCCCAATTTTTAATGAAAATAAATATGATTGGACACATTAATGTACTGCCTTTGATATTCTAAAGAATTCCAGATAATATCCAAAGAATTGTGCCTGAAAAATGTGTTAGAAAAAAGACTATGGTATTTTGAAAATGAGGGTTTAGATTACACCAGACTTGGTAATTTATATCTGTAATCTAGTCTAGGAAGAGCTGGCTTGCAGAAGACTGTTTTTCTGTATTATTTGTCTAACACTAAAAAAGTTGTATGATGTACTGGATGTGGATTGCTGCTCTGGCCAATGGGTGTTATTAAACACACTGCTTGTGGCAATATGCAGCAAGAGATATCAGCATGAACAGAGGAATAAAGTCTTTATCCACATGAGCTCTCTGAAGAAGCTGAAATAGTTTCTTTGGTGAGTATTTCTTCACTTGCCTCTGGTCCCTCTCTGTTTCCCCTACTCTGCAATGCAATGAATATTAAAGTAAGTGCTGGCACAAAACTGCTGGGATTTGAATAACTCTTGCTGCTTGAAAAAATACATCATCCTCCTTTAGTTAAATGATTTGGGACACAATTGCATATTATGGTCAATGTTATCTCCTGACCTCCCCACATTCCAGTTCCCGCCTGGGAAACACTTCACCTACTAACAGGGTGTTTTTCTTCTGTCTGCACCCTGCTTTTGAAGGGGAGAGCAGTGAGTGAAGCATATCTTTTCCTGGACATCCTATAAACCTGAGCTTCAATAATTGAGAAGTTACCCTGTTCAAACTGTTCTTCAGATGCCTAGTAGCAGTGCAGTACATTTATTTTACTCTGCCTTAAACTTATTAAAGGGAAATTGGGTGTAACTTATTCCTCTTTCACACAATGATGGGTTATTTTACTTCTCTGTATGTGTGTATCCATGTGAAGGCAGGTAGAAGCATGTCTGCTACTGCAAAGGATTTTTCCCTCTAGCTCTGTATTTCTTTAGCCTTTTTGTAAGTGGAATTAAGCCTAACAGCAGTTAGAATTCAGCTGGCTGCTTCTCAGTTTAATAAATAATAACCCTGCCATGAAATTGTAATTGGCAATAAAAGGTCCTGCAATTCATGTAACGGCTTTCCACCTCCGTTGTAAATCTGTATTGCTACTCTGCTGCTCATCACCAAAAGACAGAGTGTATTCATTACTTCAGATACAACTTCTTCAACAGAAAGGAGAACTGAGGTGCAGGCATCTTAAATTCTTTCCTCCCATGCCTCTCCTACCTCCCTGTGGACACAGAGTTCCTCCATTATTCCTTTCTAATTTTTTGGGGGGGCCTAGATTGTGGTGGTTTCTGGTCTTTTCCCAAGGTTTAGTGTTGATGGATTGGACTGATTTCTCTAGATAACGCTGTTCTCTGTCTGTAACATCTATGGTACCATTTTATTGAAAACTAGTGCTGGCAATGCAGTCTTAAAACATAGAATCATCGAATCATCATAGAATCATAGAATCATAGAATCATAGAATGGCCTAGGCTGGAAGGGACCTTAGAGATCATCTAGTTCAACCTCTCTGTCATGGGCAGGGACGCCACCTCTCGACTAGACCTGGCAACACATGGGGAACATGTTCTAATGCGTTAATTATTGGGTTTTACCATGGTTTGAACTTTAATTTTAAACTTTACCTAAAATCATATTTTTTAAAATCATCCACTCAACAGTAATTCACAGCAACAGTTTAGTTTGCTGTGAAACAAACAGCTCACTTACTGGTTACAATAGACTAGAAGAGAGGAGAAGAGAAGAGACGAGAATATTTTCATTTGAAAGGGATCTACAATGATCATCTAGTCCAACTGCCTGTTAAAGTGGGTTTAGTTCAATTAAACAAGGGAAAACGGAAGAAAAATTCTTTTAAGCATAAAAACTGCATTGGAAAGGATTCCTATTTATATATGTTAAAGGCAACACGTGCTGGTGGTGGCTGTTTAAAACACTACAAGAAGCTGGCTTGTGGAGAGCCCAGAACCCAATTTTCCTCCAGTGTCCTTCCTGCACTGTGTTAAATGGAGCTCCGGTCCTGCTGAGGCTCTGCCTTTGGAGCACACAAAATTGTGTAAATGCACAACAAGCTGCTGAGGCCACTTGGGAACAAAAATGTGACCCCATACCTGCGTCTGCACAGCCTCTCAGCCCCACTCTCACTGTGCATTAGTGATCACTGTGGTTAACTGGTACCTTCAGCAGAGGGAGGAGAAAGACAGGACATCTGTGTGGCCAGTTTTTGTCTTCTGTGGTTGCCCTGTTGACTAGCACAGGGTGGTTACTGATGGGCGATGCAGTCAGGCGTGCTGGGAGCCTGCCAGGGCTCACCTGAAGCCACCTTTCCCATTTGGCAGTGCAGCTTCATTTCTGAGCTGTTTTCCCTTTCCAGCTGCAGCACTTTGAGAAGGGCAGATGGTGCCTTGGCAATTGGAAGCGGAAGATCTTGAAGGAAAAATCTTTCTGGTGATGATGGCAGTTTTGAATTTATTCTACCTACCTACCAGCATCTGTAATGGCTTGCCAGGACTCAATGGGTGCCATGCGTGTTGTCTACCTGCTCAGCTCCTTAAAGGTAGGAAACACCAATTGACTATAACGACCACCTCAATATTTTGTAGGATTGCGCATTTATTAGGTGTCTGTTTCTGTTCATGGGGCTGGTCTTTTTTTTTCTTACTAAAGCTACTTGCATTTCCATTCACTGAACAGGAAGGAATCCTGCTCTGCAGCAGACAGAATGAACGGAGAATCAGGCCCTTGCAAAATATATGACTTTCTTGATGGTTATATTGAGAGGAAAAGACTGAAGGGATTTGAAATTCCAGGATGACGGATAGTTCCACTAACACAATATTCATGTTTAATGGCATTCCTCTATATGTTTTCTGGATTTTCTTGCTTCTTTTTAAAGATAATTCCTTAAGGATTGCTTATTCTCCTGCAAGAGTTTCTCAGAAAAAAAAAAGATAAATGGCTGTTTATCCTTTCTGTAAAATTGACATATCTGAAATAAGACTACAAACAGTAATGAAAATGTGAACAAATCTCCTTTTTATATATATTTACACAATAGAAACAATGAGTTCATATTTTATCACAATGATTATAAAAATATTCTGTGATTTCTACAACTCCAGCACTTTACTACGGGTAAATCCTAGATTTTTGCAAGAAATCTGATCCAAAACTTAAACTAATAGGAAGAGCACACTTGCTGACAGCTTGGGAATCTGATTCAAAGCTGAATGGACAGTGACAGGTCAGAGATCAGGTCCGATGACAACAGAGGGTAGTCATTTTATTCTGTGATGCTCTTAACATTTCAGATTCTAGATGAAAACCAAACACAAATTCCTTCATAAAAGGGAAAGGCTATTCAGCTCCAGCTGCCAGCACCTCACCCCAGAACTCAGAAATTCAGGGAACCAGTGAACACAGTGGGCTGGGACAGAGTCACAACCTGGGAGTCTTTGCAGTGTTTAGTTGAGATTCACACGCTTGCAAAGAGCAGCCTGGGAAGGGCTCAGATTGGCAGTGTCAGAGCCCTGCTACCAGGCTCCAGGAAACACCCGCTTTGGGATACAGATCCTGAAATAAAATGTATGGGAGTGAGGCTGAAACCACCTTCTGAAACCTTACTGCCTCCCCTGAATCTTCAAATCCTAAGTCACAGCTGCTTCATTCAGAAAAGAGAATGGGAGCTTAGATGTTTCTGTCAAGAAAACTTCATAACTGTACATTTCATAGAATCATGGAATGGTTTGGGTTGGAAGGGACTTTAAACATCATTTCAACGCCCCTGCCATAGGCAGGGACACCTCCCACCAGACCAGGTTGCTCAAAGCCCTGTCCAACCTGCCGTTGAACACTTTCAGCAGTGAGGCTTCCACAGCTTCCCTGGGCCACCTGTTCTAGTGTTTCACCACCTTCACAGTGAAGAACTTCTTCCTGATATCTAATCCATCTACCCTCTTTCAGTTTGAAACAATTAGCCCTCATCTTATCACTGCACTCCCCATCTGTCTTATAAACCCCTGCAAATATTGAAATGCTGCAATAAAGTTTTCTTGGAACCTTCTCTTCTCCAGGCTGAACAACCCCAACTCTCTCAGCCTGTTCTCTCTCACAGGAGAGGGGCTCCAGCCCCTCAATCATCTTCAGGGCCCTCCTCTGCATCTACCTGAGCAGATCCATATTCCTCTTACGCTGAGGACCCCAGAGCTGAACACAGTACTGCAGGAGAGGGACTTACAATAACGTCACTTCAGCCTGTTTGGGTATTACCTACCCATGCTGAAGAGATCCACATAGAACCAAGGGAAAACCATGTGCATGTTGACCTTCCTCTTCCAACATATACAGATTTGGACAAGCATGGGTTTTTTTCAGAGAGAAGCAACTAGCTTGCCATTCTTTTAGAAGCAAGAAATATCTAATTCTCCTTCTTCCTGCAGTCTAACAGCCTTATTTCTTCTTTGCGTTTAATATTATTATGCCCAACTACACCAGGGGGAAAGTAACTCCAAAAAGCAAAAATCCAAATGATTTTTCAATTTACTTCTAATGCTGCCTAAATGCAGCAAAATCTAATGTAAAGTCTCTGTTAAATATATATATATAGAGAGAGAGAGAGAGACTTGAGTAGATATTTTTTCTGTCCATTTCAGATGTGCCTGATCCCTTAAACAATTAGGCACATCAGAACATCTAGATTGTCTGACTTTTGGCAAATTACAAACATCATGTACAACAAATACCACACACAACAGTTTCTGTCAGGGAGGATGAAATAGGGAAACACATAGCATAGGAAAAAGAAAAAAAAATAAGAAAACGAAATTTGTGTACCTTTTGAGACCAAGATAAAGGGAAAGGCCAATGAGGTGGCCTCTAAAACAAGTCTTCTCTATTCTTTCAAACAATCCATTATTTTCACTTAAAGATTATATTCAAAATTTATTAATCTTTCCTGTTTTTGAAGCATGCATGTGCTTTAAATTGCACTAAAGTGTAATTTAAAAAAAGGTTCAAAAAGGCAAGAAAGCAGCATCATGTTACATTATCCATTAAATAAACTTAGAGTAGTAATTTGAGAGCACATTATATTAAACACAAGGAAGACTCAACTTCTTTCTCTGTAAAATATTCTTGATCTTTTCAACCGCTGAAACTTCGCAGACTTTTCAACATTCTGGTTGAGGAAAACAACAAAGTCAGTGGTAGGAATCAATCAGTCATTCCTTCTCCACAGAAGAATTGCTAGTATTCAATCTGCCTATTATTGGCTTTTTAGATTCAGTTTTATTTCCTCGTTTGTTTCAGAAGCATTCAAACAGTTTGTTGAATCTCAAGGTTGGGAATGGGATGAGGGGGAATGAATCCCATACACCAAATTTCAGAGAGTTGGTGTGACTCTGTAGAGGTTTAAAAACAAAGTGTTGTACCCTAGAGGCTTAGGTTAATTCTAAATGTGGTACTGTAGACGGCCCATGCTTTCAAATTCTGTGACTAAATGGAAAGAAAACGGCATTTCAGCAAAACTAGCCGTCAACAATCCAGGGCAGTGACTGAGAAATAGTCAAAGACAGAAAAGCTAATGGTAATGGAAGACCTGAACTACCGCTGTGTGGACTGGAAAGTGCTGGAGCGGGGCACACTATAGGCTTTTATAGCACCATAAGCACTACTCAGAGCAAGTAGCTGGCAAAGCCAGGAGAGAAGTCACTCTTGGTTAGCCCTGAGAGCTGTGCACGATCTGGCGTGCAATGTAACTGCTGAAAAGCCTCTTAGTGCCTGTAATATGCTTGAGCATAACAGCTCTGCAGGAATAAGAGTGCCAAAAAAAACCCAGTAATTATAGTGTGATAAATTTTAACTCTAAGAAAGAGAATTTTGTAAATATAAGAAAGCAGGGCAAGGAAAGAAGAGAAAAAAAACCAAACTGGTAGGATGCTTTCAAGAAGCTTACATGACTCCTAAATACTTCATACCAGAGGGTCGGGATCCAACCGTATGATTAGTTGGAAAATACTTCAAAAATATTTCCTCCTATCTTTTGGATAATATTTTAATAAAACAATTAATACAACCTATGCATCATTTGCTTCTGTCAGATATTGATCACTGGTGCATACAGATCAGTGCTGATGCTTTCTCATTTGGGACTAGATTATTTGTATGGGCCTGGACTGATTTGCTCCTCTCAATGACTCCAGAATTTTTTAGAGAGGTCTAAATATTGCTCAGACCCTCAGAGGTTTCCCTGGAACAGCCCCAGATCCCGACATACCCCAATTTGGGAGGTTTCAGAGTTGAACACTAGACCTGAATTTCACTGCTTGTGCCCCATCCCCTGCTGTTATGGTCCCTGGCAGCCAGAGAGCCTTGTGCTCATCCCTCTCTTGCTGCTCATGTAGGTAGAGGTGGGTACTGTGGGAATGTTGAGGAGACCCCTGCTCCAGAGCCAAGTAGAAGGTGAGCTGTGCTGGCCAGAGGAAGACGTTTAACATCTCCTGAGCCTCCCCCCGACTTGCACACATGTATGCACAGAATTGGGTTCTGCTATGGTCTGGTAATGGAAAATTGATTTGATGGGCTATGACTGTGAAATGCATCATGGTCTGCTTTGGATTGTGTTGGTATGGAGGCAGAGCATCTCCACAGAGCTGAACAAGTTTTGGATTTACAGGTGATTTTTGCGCTCCAGTCAGGGAAGCTGTGCATCTGCCATCTTGGTAAACCTAGCATAAGGCTGGTAGAGATGTGGAAAAACATCAAAATCAACAGAGAGTGTAGGTGAAATTGGTGCCCAGAAAAATCAGTGAGTAGAAACTTAAACTGACTACCTTGTTTTGAAGAGTCCACAAGCCTCTAAGTGACCCCAGTAGTCTCCAGGAGCCATACCTGACCAGATAAGTTCTCCGTAGATTGAAGAATGCATCGGCTGTGCTGGGCATGCTGCACTACTGAGGTCTTTGTAAAGCTAAATGCAAAGGCATATGTGTGATTTTTAAATCTTGTTTTTCTTGGTAAAGACAACTTCAGAAGTCACACAGAACCTGGCAGGGGAACTGCCATAATTTCAGCCTAAAAACTTAATGGGGTTTTGTTAATACAGGAGAGTGTTGGTGCTTGTATAAGGATGTATCATAATTATGCAGGTAACAGAGATGAAGGTGAACTGAGCCGAGGCTATGGAAGCAAAGCTGCTAAGTGGAATAGCCAGGCTCCTGAGCTTAACGCAGGGAAGAGGTCCATGCTTTTACAGGTGTGCCTGACTCCAGAGTTGACACCCTTGGGTGCAGGACAACCCAGAGTCCACAAAGCACAAGGCTGGGTCCACCCATGCTGACTTTCTAACAGTCTGCTACTTGAAAGAGCATGTGAAGGGCTGTCGTCAGAGTTGTATGGAAGGAAAGATCAAAGGATGCCAGCTTGTCTTTTTCTTTTTTTCTTCTTTTTTTTTTTTTTTTTTTCCCCCTATCACTCAGCTACACTGAAGCCCGACGCCTCTGGTAGCCGGTGGTGGAGCAGTGAGAAGCTGGTTTTGCTGCTGTGCTTTTCCGGTAGAAGCCTGGCTGCCTGAACTCTTACAAAATCCTGGACAACTCGAACAATACCCAGTGATGGAGGTGGGCTCCACAGAAGCCAGCACCAGCTCCCTTGGAGGCGCTGGCTGGCTGAATCTTACCCTTGTCACCTGCACCGCAACAGTGACTTTCACTGAAGTGCTGGCAGAAGAGGAGTGGGGATCCTTTTACTACTCTTTTAAGGTATTCTTTTAAGGCATTCATTATTTTTCTCATATGCTTGCAGCTTCGGTTCATTTTCAGCACCTCCACAGGAAGGCTACTGGGATTATTGAACTTTTTTTGTCCAGATATTACTGGGGGTTATTTTGCCCTGCAAAGACAGCAGACAGCATGTGTGAGGCACTTACTGAAAAACAAAATACTTGCAGGAACTGGAGTTCAGACTTACAGGTCTTAGCCAATCGTGTTCTCCTCCAAGAGGGGATGGTACTGTTTTTTATAAAGGTATTGTAATTATGACCTTTAATCTAAAGATTGTATTAGCTTAACACATCTTTTTAAAGCCATTTCTTATAACCGTCATCTTGACGTAAGGGATTTCTTTTCAATCTTCTGGCTGCTACAAACACTGTACACAAGTGAGAGAGGTTTTGTTGCTTTTCCTTTTTGTTTTTAATAACAAGGGACAGGTTATCATTAGTTGGTTAGTTTGTTTTTAACTTGGGGGGGTGCAGCATCTCTCAAAGGCTGCCGTTAAGAATGCACCAGCTGAACGACATGGTAGCGAATGCCACTGAATGGCACTCACTCATCTCCCAAAATAAACATCACCCTCGCAACATGTGATTGTAGGAAAAAGCTGAAAGAGGTACCGAAATTCATCCTCTCTTCAGATATCTCTGTGTGTTGTCATTGCTTAATTCCATGCTGCATGCCACATGTCACTTTGCTGTTGGGACGCATTGTATAAGTGCAAGTTGTTAAAAAGTCTGACGGGGAGTGTGCCACCATTCCTTATGGAGCTAAGGACCAAAGAGATCATGTTCAAATGGAAAGATATAGGCACTTACATAATTTAACAAGACA
The DNA here is from genome assembly GCF_000703405.1 of Apaloderma vittatum. NCBI lineage: Eukaryota > Metazoa > Chordata > Aves > Trogoniformes > Trogonidae > Apaloderma > Apaloderma vittatum. Next base: position 32,284 of record NW_009737295.1, read on the forward strand.
TTAGGGAAAAGGGGATATGTTCAGAGGTGATTTTGGTCTCTGTGAGATTGTTAGTTCTCTGACACAATGGCAGTGAAATCAGTGGAATTACAAGAGGTTTCTCCTTTAGTTAAGGAAAAAAGTTGATTTGCAGTTCTATAATTAATTAATGAGGGTCTCTTTTAACATCTTGCTGGTACTTTTTTTTTTTTCTTGGTAAGACAGTACTTTCTTATCTAGGATTTCAAGGATGAAAGTTATTTTTCTTTTTCCCCTCTTCTTTTTTTTTTCTCTCCATGTTAAATTCCTCAAACGCTCTTGAAAAAATATCAGTAGTGACAAGCAAAATATTTTTAACAACTTTCTCCTTATCTCCCTTGTTCTTTCTACAGTTAGAGCTGTAAATCTGCACAATGTCATGGGAGCAATATTTCGTAATGGTAAAAATGACAATTAGTTCCCTGATTAGAAAGTCCCCAGGCAGAAAAATGCTCCTTACTAGGGGAGATGGAGTAAATTACTTTAATTAGGAAACTATGGATAGTCATGCATGCTCCTCTATTGCTAAAGGAATCTTGATTCTGTTAGCCCAGAGCTTCTCATTAAGCTTGCATTCTTCTGTTGGATGTCTAGCATAGATAGCACAAACTTTGCAAAGAGATTCACTGATTTCACCTCAATTACTAGCTCTTGATAGGCATGGAAATATTTTTACTCTGGAGACAAGTGACAGCTGGTGCTGCTGCAGGAAAGGAGGGATAAAGAACTTGCTCTGGTGGCTATGGTGCAGGTAAGACAGGGCTCTCTGCCAGCAATTTCAGCTCTCTGTAAAACTCATGTGGGGAAGGTGCTGCTGATACCTGCTGACTCAGTTGGCTGTCCACATTGTGACCATGTTCTTGCCCCTTCCAGCAAGCCAAGCACCTTCTCCTTCCTCTTCACAAAGGCTTGGTGAAGCAGCTAAAGCTTTCTTTTATTAAGGGTTCAGCTTGGAGTAAACTGAATGGATTAAAAAAACTATAGGTCAGTGCTCAAAATGTAGCTACAAATGGGGTTTTGGTCCTTTATTAGGATTTTTCCAACGTATAGGAACCCATGGCAAATAGTCCCTGAAAACCCAGATGATATTTCTTCCTGCATGCCTTTACATGAGGCGTCCAGGTAGGTTACTGTCTGAAACTGCAAGAAGTCCTGTAGGCTGTGCTCGTAGCAAATTCAGAACAGATGTGCAAATTGGTATTAATTACAGCTCCAGCCTCCCGGACCATTACATCCCTTTAAAACCTCACCCCCCCCATCCC
>NW_009737296.1:0-498 GCF_000703405.1 Apaloderma vittatum
GAGGACTGGGAATTAACAACTACTTATGGAACTGTAGAAGACAGCGGGGGTACACAAATTCCACAACAGCTCTTAAAACTGTTACAAGTCACGGAGCCAAATGGTCAAATCGGGTACATGAGGCCGTTTGTAATGAGAACCGGCTGCACATTGTGAGGCCGAGATTTATAAAAACAGTGGGGACTGACATTATCAACAAATACATCAAATTGCCTTTTTCATAGGGGCCATTTTTGATGCTGAGGATCGTCCCAACAATACAGCATGTGATTCAAACGCCAATGATCCATTGCAATTAGAGGATATTAAAGTAACTGAATTATCCTCTAAGGTAACGGATTTAATCATTTCTATGTTCGAGCCGGTGCTCCCTGCTGTCGCTCGGCTGAAGGCAAAGTCTGTCAGTCCTCTCTCATTTCCACTGAGAGAACCCTGTTGGATTTCGGGGCACGGGGTTTCTTGCCCCATCTCCCGTTTCCCGACTGAAGCAAAGTATTG
>NW_009737297.1:0-16170 GCF_000703405.1 Apaloderma vittatum
CCCCTCAGGGCGCCGGGGTCTCTCCTGAGGGGCACGGTGGGGCTGGGGTCACAGGAGCACCGCTGGGCCTTGGCTGCTTTAAGGAGCAGCGCAGCTGCTGGGTAGGATGGGCCTGCCCTGTGAGCAGCCCTTGTTTGTTGAGTCCCTATTTGTTCGTACCTACGGACAACTCTGCAGGTGGAACTGCGGGATCACAGAGTGCTCCAGGAAGGTGAATCCCCACTCGGCCGTTTCCCTACGCTTGGGGTCAGAAGGGATGGATTTTAAGTTATTGGCCCTTCCTGTATAAAAACCATGGTTTTGTTACCATCTCACTGCTGTTTTGGCTGGGTTTGGATAACTTAAAGCGTTTGGAAATTGCTTCAGATACGCGGTTGAACAAAGCTGGTGTTTTCAAAGTAGGCAGAGTCTTGCCTGATCCATGAATGTTTCATTAAGTTCATGTTTTTGAAGGGTGACCGCTGGTTTTGGATGCCTCAGTTTCTCTTAACAGTCCAGAATTACAGATCTGCAGATGAGTCACTCCATCCTTATCAGCTGTGGCTTTTGTTGTTCCAGTGTGGCTCAAGACGAAAATGGTGATAATCAAAACCAGGATCCCATTTAAGAAGAAACACTCCCAGAGAGTTCAGGAACAGTCCTGCCAGTTAAACATAGAACATGCAAACAAAAATATTGGCTGTAGAATTGCAAGATGTTATAATTTTCTAAGAAATTTTGCAGTCTTCAGATGGCTTCTCTTGCTACCCCCTTTAAAATGAGAAAAATAATTAAAAAAAAAAATTGTAAAATAATTCCAAACATTAGCATTGGCCTGTTTTGACATTATAAGTGCCTACACTTTGCGTCTAAATCCCAGTGGGTTTTTCTACTTGTTCTTAATAGTGAACATTTTGTATGGCAAGAAAGGTGATTGCTAATGCAGATTGATTTTCTTTTTTTCTGATTAAGAGACTACACAAGCAGGTGGCCTTAGAAAATTTTTGCAGATCAGCTGGATGATTGTTTGCTTTAATTATATGTGAGAAGTGAGCACTGAATGCTGTAATTTTGGCTGAGATATTTCTGTGGGTCTGACATTGACTGGTATTGCTTCTGAAGCTCGTAATAGGACCTTTAACCCAATGTGCCGAGCCTGCCTTGGTATGACTCTGCTCCACCAGCCCTGAAACTGAACTCCTTGTTCCAGGCCCTTGAGTAAGGACAGAAGTTCTCACATTCAGTCCACTTTTCCTGCCTGAATAAAGACACTGAGCCATAATAAAAACCACTGCTTAATACCAAGTATGACCATTTATATTTACATAATGAGAAAACAAAAATAAATATGGCTTTATCATAATAATGTTGTTTCAGAGAATTTTAGAATGGTGGAAAAAAGTTGGAGATTTTTTTTTTGCCTACAGAATATGAAGTAAGGCCCTAGTTAGGCATTAGGCTTAAGAATCCATGCCTACTTCTGAGCCAGTTTTATCAGACTGTGTTAAAGCCTTATTTTTTCTTTCTTCAGAGATTTTGAAAACATTATCTGAAATTCACTGAGGAAGAAAAGACCATACTTTATCAGATTTTCTGTATCTGTTAAAGTAGCTTCAGGGCATTTTTTTAGTACTTCCCAAATACTTCTCTTAAAACTCTCCCCTTTTCTTTCCCCCTCTAATCTTGAAATACTTCAGCAACAGCTCTTCCCCATTGGGTTGAACTGTTTCCTTCACCAAGAAAATATCAACAGGGTTGGTGGTTTTATTTCACATTGTCTTCCAGACCAAGACTTACAACCTTTAAGGTCTTATCTTGTTCCCCTTGATGGCTTTGTTTAGTCTAAAGTTCAAGTGTGGAAGCCTGTTGTCACTCCAACATAGAGGATAGCTCTTAGCCGAACAGGTTCTACTAGTTTTATTTAAATAAATCAGAAAGTACTTCAGTAACTGCTGAAGGGTGATGCCTTTACTAGCTGTCATTCTTTTTGGCATCATTCCTTATGCAGCTATAAGCTTGGTGGATTGTTTATTTATAGTGATCAAAACATTTCTACTGAAGTTTCCCAATACCATCCAGGTGGTTTTGACTTTAAAAAAATAAATCTTGCCTACCGATAATTTAAATTACCTTTTCCTCATATTACTGATAATTGCAATCAATTTCCCAGTCACCTAGTTTTATTAGGTCTCAAGAATTATCCTTCAGTCCTGGTAACTCGTATAACTTAGTAACAAATAATGTTTCTAAAATAATTAAAATAACCCATAGTACTATCACCAAACATTTCAATGATGTTTTAGCTCAGCCTGGAAGAGGAGTGGCGTGGCGTTTCTCTGGTCGTGTGGTCCAGGAGCTGCTCACTGCACTGGGCAGCGCTAGCGGTTGGCTAACGCCACTTTAGTTCCCATCTTGTAAATCCAGATATTGAAGGGCAATACTGGGTTTCTACAAAAAGTTTTGCTGGGAAAAAGCACTCTTAGGGCTGCTCTTTGAAGTCAAGTTGAACGGAAACATTGTACGTAGAAAGAGAAGAGGGAAACAGCAGACACGGTAGGTAGATGCAATCACCTGAGCGTTCAAAAAACCTGTCACAGCATTATGAGCTGGAGAACACTTCCAGCGAGCAGGCCGATTAATTTTTATGTGCATATTCTGTAACCTACAGATGACTTGATTATGTTAAGATAAATGCCTCTTAGGATGTGAGAACTTAAGGTTAAAACCCTGGTATGGCCAAAAGGAAATTGATACATACTGCTTATAAAACTAGTAACAATTATTAGTATCAAATAAACTCCATAAATAATGGAGGATTGAGTATGAAGTAACTCATTACATGAATTAGTAATACTGTTTCTAAGAAAAGACGGTGCTTCCCTCCAGCAAAAGCCTGAACGTAGCCCAACAAATCTCATAGCTGAGAGAATGAACAATGTTAAGGGAAAGAAGAAGAAAGTTTATATTGGTCTGTAAGCTTGATATTTGTCTGCTATACAAATCTCTTGGCAAAGCGATGTAAAGTCTTCCAGTACTACCGCAGTTTTGCAGAAACAAGTGCACCTTCAGACTTGAATTTGGAGGTTTACATGCGATAGTCCCCTGTTCCTCTTTGAGGCTGATCGGGAATATCCCTTGGCAACCAGCCCAGCAAGTGTGGTCCTCCTCAGACTGCCTTTGCCTGTGTAACAGAAGGGACCGCGGCATGAGGTGGCAGCTGGGGACCGTGCCTTCTGCAGGACGGGAGGGACTTGATGAAACACTTCCAGGTTTACCCAAGTGCTTTTCCACCGAACTGCCCGGTGCCAGCTCTGGGCTGAAAGCAGCAGCATGGAACCTGGATGGTGCTGCGTGTGAGTTAATGAGCCCTGATGGCTTTAATTGGCCTGTTTGGAAACAAGGCAGCTGTGGTGCATCTTTAGCATAATTTGTTTCCAAATTTGATAATCCACCCGGTATTAATGGAGAGCTGACTGCAATTATTTTTTTCTGGTTAGACTAGTTACAGTAAGTCATAGTGCCGTGTGTTTCTCATGTATTCCATTATAGCTTTAAAGAACATATTGCGTTATACTTCCTTTTTGGCTTCATACCTTATAGTTACAAGAAATTTCTGAGCAGTAGAGTGCTAGTCACATGTTTGCTAAGTCAGCTTAGTCTATTTATGCTTTCAACACAGTGTCTAATATTCTTCGTGCTCAGTGACAAAGAAATCTTTGAACTACGAATGACTTTTAGAGGTGTAATAATTTACTCATAAGTTGTGCAGCTGTCCTGCTTGTAGAGGGTATATGAAATGATAAATTGCTTCAGATAAATTCTTTACAAGTGGAAGATTTGAAAAAGACTCTCAGTACTCTCACTACCAGAAGCATCCCAAAACAATTTTTTATAGTATCTGAATAATACTGATTTACTTGATAATAGGGTATCTAATGTACAGGAGAACTCTTGGAAACACAGAGAAGGTTTATCATGATTTTGTGTATGACCCACAAGATAATACCAAGCTGAAATAAAATTCCATTGAAATTATTAATTGCCATGCAACCAAGACCTCATGCTCTTTGCTTTAATGTAAAACACATGGCTTTGTTTATTTCCATTAAAAACATTAGTAATATGCCAAAATGGATATGTACAGATGTACTGGCTAGTGGGGTGGATTGAATTGAAATCCATTTGAAGGTGAAGGGTGTAACTGCCATTTTTAATTTCATGTAATTTGAAGGCAATTACATTCCCTCATGTAACTGAGTACAGCAGCAGCCTTCATCCAGTTCAAGAATACGATTTCGAAAGCCAGAGTCTCTGATGACAGTGCTGGCTAGAGGTACTGCCACCGCTTTCCCCATGCCTGCCCCTGCCCCACGGTGCCTGACCTTTGGTGGTGGTGGCACAACTCTGTGTTTGGGACCCTGTCTGGTGAAGGGTATCTGACTTAACCGTTTGCATTTGCTTTGCAAGGAGCAGGAGTAAGAAGAGAATGGGTGGTCTGTTGGTAGGAAGCAGCATTGAAATATTCCAAGCTGATACTATTATCTTTTTTTCTTCACAATTTAGCAGTGCTTGGGCAAATGCTAAGATACGAACTCCTTTCTCCTGTTAGCTGCACTTTATTGTGGTGTATATTGCTCCCTAACCTAGCAGACACTTCGATTTCAGATGATGGTCCAATGGAGATCAGGGATATCTGATATACAGTGAAAAATCTTACTGTGAAATACAACAGATGACAGAAAGAATAATTCAAGTGCTTCATCAAAGAAATGCACATGTGGTATGATTCTGTAGATGAAAGTAAGAGACATCTCATGCCTGGCATACAATTTTTTTTAATGAAATGGTAATAAGTAACCTATTAGGTATAAAGGTTACTGAAGTTCAGAATACCGTGTTGCAAATGGAGGTTGGAAATGCGGGTAGGACTGTCAACTTAGTGGCAGAAGGAACACTGAATAGAAGCACTTCATTTATAGTTTTCAAATCCAACATTAATACAAGTATCAGAAGCAAATGCACTCCACCAGTATCAGAAGCAAGTACACTCCATGTTGTCACTGTGTCTTAAAATGCAACATTAATACAAGTATCGGAAGCAAATGCAGTCCATGTTTTCACTGTGTCTAAAGGCAGGTTTTAGCCTGATTCTATCATCATGAACTCACCTGAACCGACCAGGTCTTGCGCTCTTGTGTTTCCTTCTGACAACAAAATTGAAAAGTTCATGTCTTAACTCTGATCCCTCCGTTTGATTCACCTTCCCTTGGCATCTTCCTGTGGCTGCTTAGGCTGAAAGAGCTGAACGGTGAAGTCATAACACTTCTGTATTTCGGAACATGTCCTAAGGCGTAGCAGAAGTCCACAAATGTCTGCTAGCATTACTATATCCCTTTGACCTTCCTGCTTGCTGTTTGGGCTCCCTTCGTTCTGTGTACATGGTGTAGTACAGGGGGCTTCTGGTCCATATCTGAGGCTGCTACAGATTACAGAGGCCCCCAAACAGCTCTCCCCTTGAGCGGACCCTGCCTGTGCTGCCCAAGGCAAAGGCAGAGCAGGACGTGGTGGTGCAACACGGTGTCATTTTGTGGTTTTTAAAGGAACAGCAGAAAAACCCAGAGGATGATACAGAAAGCAATAAGGAAATTTTAGCCAGTGCCCGAACGGGCCCTGATACCACACTCTGTTTGTTTCCTGAAGGGGAGTGACTCCTCCAGGCAGGCTGCCAAGGCAGTGTCACCAACACATGTATGCAAGCAAGTGCTGGCGCACCAGGAAAACACACTGCTGCTTTGCTGCCCGGGCAGAAGGTTTGGACACCCCCAGTCTAGCTCAAAAAACAGGCTCTGTGTTCCTTCACTGTGCTTAGTTGCTTCCAGCTTCATGAGATCGGACATTTCCAAATTTTTTTCCTGTGACGGCCACTTAGAAGTTCTTCTGCTGTCTGGAGAAAGTCAAATACTGGAAACCCTTTGCTGTCATATGACTGGACCTACTGTTGCAAATGCAGGGCTTGTGTTGCAGGCAGGATAATGCAGCATGTGCACCAAGATGCTCCATCCAGCCTTGCTGCTGGTGGCAGGATCCTGGCATGTTGGTGGCTTGCTTTTGTGAGGACCAGTCAGGAGTACAGGAGGAGCAGAGATCTGAATGACTATAGGAGAGGTTGCAAGCTGTGTGGTGTTATTGCTTTTCATAGGATTGTAGCTCTTAGAGTGTCTTGTCAGAGATGTGTTGCTCTTACATGGGTAAAAGCTGACAGCAGGGTTAGACTGCCACTGTTAGCAAAGTAATTTTTCCGGTCAGCAGACCTCTCTCAGTGCACTCAGGAGGTTTTTCCAGGATAAAGGCCACCATAAGCAAAGTACAAGCAAGATGAATTATACCACTAGGCCACAGGCAGCTTGCTAGCTATAAAATGGTGTTGTGGTTTAAGCCCAGCTGGTAGTTAAGCAGCACACAGCTGCTCACTTGCTTCCTACCTCAGTGGGATGGGGGAGAGAATCGGGAAGAAAAAAAAAGTAGAACTTGTGAGTTGAGATAAAGGCAGTGTAATGGGTCAGAAAAGAAAGGGATGATGATGATGATGATGATGATGATGATGATGATAATGATAATGATAATAATATTGGATAAGAAGAATGATGATAGACTATACAAAAAGAATATACAAAAAACAAGTGATGCATAATACTACTACTCACCATGTGCTGACTGATGTCTGGCCAAATCCCCAAGCCACAGATGGTTCCTCCCAGCCAGTCCTTTCCAGTTTATATGCTGAGCATGACGTCCTATCGTGTGGAATATCCCTTTGGCTAGTTTGGGTCAGCTGTCCTGGCCATGCTTCCTCCCAGCCTCTTTAGGCTGGACTTGTTGATCTCAGAGGTCTTTTCCAGCCTAAACAATTCTGTGTGATTCTGTGATTCTTGTGCACCTGCTGACTTGCAGAGCATGGGAAACGGAAAAATCCTTGAATTAGGATAAGCACTACTTAGCAACAACTAAAACATCAGTGTGTTATCAACATTCTTCTCATACTAAATCCAAACTACAGCACTATACCAGCTACTAGGAAGAAAATTAACTCTGTTCCAGCCAAAAGCAGGACAACTGCCCCCGTTAAGTGACTGAACACCTCGCGTCAACTGCAGCATTTGCCTTGCAATGGAGAAGCTGTCCTGCCCTTTTGCTTTCCACTGAATGATTTGTGATGCAGGCAGGTGTTTTGCAACCCCTGTAGTGATACCGTATGATACCTGTGCATTTGACTACCTGGCTCCAGTCCTGGAAACATAGGAACTTGTGTTTAGCCTGTCAAATTCCTGGTGATTAATCAGGCATATAAATGTTGGCTGGATCTGTAAATAGTTTTCCAGTTCTTTCAAATTCATTTATGGTAACACATTTCTTATCCTTGTTTTTCCTTCGCTTTTTAAAAACAGAACATTTAGTTCAGCGGTCACATACAGTCATTATCTTTAAATACTCTGTAAATATAAGTGCTGACAAGATCCTGGGTCTGCAGGCATCTGTCTTTCTCAAAACCATGAAGCATGCAGACAACATGTACAACAGAGAGAGTCAATAGGACCTAATAATATACATGAGTTTTTCTTAGAAGGGACCGATGTTTCCTAATTAGTTTTTCACCATCCCAAATCAAACCTGTATGAAATAATAAAAAGAAAAAAGCCCCAATCAGAACAGCAGTGCATATCCATGGCTGGAAGAATATGAATAATAATGCAATTGAAAATGTTCTTGTCAGCATTTAAACTAACTTAATTGCTTTGAAAGAAATCTATGACAAAAGAAAATTCTCCAGAGTTTTTCAGCCCTTGCCTGAACAGAACTGCTTGTGCATGTGGTACTTCAGAGGTTTTCTTACATGTGATTTACACTATGTTTTAGCATTGACAAATGGAGCAATATTCAATACTTGGAAAACTAAATCAAGAAAGAGCGTCTTGGTTTCAAATAAGCGCTCTGCTTATTGTGAGGTTTGAGTCCAGATCTCTTCTTATTTAGAGTGTTGCACATCTGCATTGGTGCTGCTGGCACATGAGATTTCACAATGTCACAGCCTTCCAGGGCAGGTTTGCTGCGAGGTGCTACCAGAGCTGTTGGCTCCCCATCAGCCCTTCCCCAGGCAACATGTGCTTCTTGTTACAAGATGAGAGAGATTTTGGTTTTGCTGGAAAAGGACTGTTTTACTGCTCCGCAGGAAAGGGCAAATGCAAATCTGCAAAACCTAAAGGCTCACTAATCAGAAATCAAAGAAGTAAATCTCCACAGTGGTTGTTTTAAGCTAAATTCATAATTTTTAGTGCAATCCCATGCATTTTAAGAGCCCCAAGCCATGATTTTTGAACACATTCACAGATGCAAATACTAGCAAACAAAATACTAGTGTTTTGGAAGTAATTCCAGGGGCACATTGAGGAACAGCTGGTCTTGGGTTTTGGTGTGTTGCCTCCATTATGTTGTTAAAGCTGGAATGAATAAACTAGATGAAATGTTTAGTGCAGAGATTCTCAGACTGCATCACTTTCTGCGTCTCTCTCTACCCTTTGGCTCTACTTGTGGATCCAGAAGCTGACTTTGTGTTAGAACAAGGGTGAATGGCTTCACTTTCATTAATGTGAGACGATAGTGTCACCTTTATGTAGAAGTGCTAGGTGTTTCCTATGAGAACATTGTGTAACTATACATACTGATAACTTTATTTCATTTGTTCAAATACTTCGCTCTTACAAATATTTAAAATTATGTATACAAAAGTCTTCTGTAAATGCTGGAAAATTACTAGTATTTTATCTGTCAAAAATCACATTTTGATTAAAATTCAGTGTTTAAAACCATAATTTTTCTCTTTGTCAGTCAATGCAAAATAATATAATTGGCATACGTGGGTGACTTTTGAACAAGCTAACACACACTGCTTCCATGTTGCTAACTGTATTAACAGCTTCTGTTTACTGTATGCCTAATACGACAGAAGCTTAAATTAATCAAAATGATTGGCATCCTCTTGTATTAAGCTCATATTGAGATAAAGAGGTGCTATTTTGATGGACCTAGAGGTTTTTTTTTTAACCTGTCTGATATTTGCTGAAACAGAATTCCATTTTTTTTCAATAAAATGTCACGTAAAAGTTATGGAAGTCCCATCCAGTGTGAATTATATGCAGCCACTGTAAAAATACTGGCAAATTTTAGCCTACCTAAGTTTTGAGAAGATAAAGTGTTGATTAAGCACAAGTGGATAAATATGCAGATTTGGTAAAGACATTTTTCGTCAAGAGGATGTGTCTTCTGTTTTTACAATCTGCAGACACACTGCACATAAAAATGAGGCAGCAACTGTGCTGTTTGGCTTCATTACCAATATGGGGCAAAAGCAACTACTACATGTGGAAGACTACAATGGAAATCTCTATCAACAACAGAGGAAGAATTTACATCTGAAAAAGTGCATGAAAATGAAAAGAAAATGAAGCAGGGATACCATGTTCCCATGATACTGAGCAAATAAGAGCCTTGTGTGTGAAAGGGCTTCTCCTGAAAGTAAAGTGTGTAACTCTATAAGACAGACAGATATATTGTACAGTTTTGAGGCAAGGAGAGTTTTCTCTCAGGGGTCTAGATCAGGTTGTCTTACACTACTCGAGTACTAGTTTAGACGTATCAGATGACACAAATGTGTGTTAAGTGCACATCAATGGGATTAAATATATGCCTGAAGTGCAGCACGTGCTTTGTTTTGAAGGGTGCACTGCTGTCTCAGTGGCATCTCCCTGTAAAGGTCCTTTCTGTAGCATTTTGCCATTTTTTAATCCTTTCATTTTTGTGATCCCTTCTTTGTTTGTAAAAGCTGATTAAGCTGCATCCTGCAAATTAATTTATGTAGTGAGAGACAGGGGGAAGACAGATTTTTCCGTCTGCATAGCATATTAAAAGAAGAGAGCGAGACGCTTTCCTGCTCTTGAGTAGAGCTTCAGGAGAATGTTTGTTATCAGAGAGACTAAAATGAAGGTTGAGTGACCTCAGAAGTAGGAAGCGCTGTTATGTATCTCCTGTATTTTTGTAAGACTTCCAATAGAAGGAGCTAATACAGCATATATATCAACTTTTGGGGCACAAAAAGGTTTTCAATCTGTTTCTGAATATACAATGTAAGCATTTGTCCATTTGCTGTTTTCAAGGGCATCTGCCTTGAACTGTAACAGCAAAACGCCAACAGTAAGCCAAGCTTCTATTCAAATCCATCTATGAAGTTAGAACTTTATTAATTAAAAGTCACTGTGATCCTCTATTTGTATCCACAAAAGGGAAATGTGAGGTGGTTACCTAACTGATTCTGAAGAAGTAAGATGTGGAGGATCAGAGTTTGCATTTGGGTAAAGATCTCCAAGGAGGTTTTCTTGTTTTCCTCTGCTTTTCCCACGGAGGACTCTGATGTCTCAAATGTAACCATATCTTGAAAGCTGGTAGCTCACTCTCAACACTGCAGACCTTGTCACTGTATTTCACCAACGCCCATATGAATGCAGCTGTTTTAGGAGGCTGATAAAATGTAGCTTCTAAGTCATCTTTGAGGTTGATACAGTGATCTTCACTCAGACAGAGATCCCATGAGCTCAGAGAATACTTAGTTACAGGGCCCAAAACTGAATCATTTTTACGGCTCTGAAAGAAAAATCTTGCAGGGAGTGGGTAATAGCAGTTATGACTTATTACTTCCCCATTAACTTACCTTTGGAAGTTTTACTGCTGATCTCTATTTCTACCTTATGAATCAGCTAAGAATCATATGCCCTGGACTGTAAGCTTTTAAAATGAAAGAGGACTTCATGACTATGCACAGTAACCACATTCAGAAAGAATTATTGCAAAATTATTTGCTACTTTTTCTGTTAGAGATTTTTGTAAAGCTGGCATATCCACTTACAGAATATTCACATTTCTCTAGTGCTTATTGGATGTCTACTTAGTGATATGCTTGCGTTTCTCCCTGGCTGACCAGTGGCTTCCTTGTTCAATTCCTGCCAGCTGTTTTAGGGGGTGCTGCAGTTTTGTGGATGTCACTGACTTTGTCCCAATCCATATATGATTTGGTCCAGTAATGAGAATTTTATTTGTGACTTCCATGACAGCAGGAACAGCCAGATGAATGAAAATCTTCTTGGCTTAGGAAGGAAAATACCCCTTGGTCTTTGCAAATACTATTTTTTCTTTAAACTGAGAAGTTTAGTTAAATGGTATTTTTTTTAAGTCAGTTTCCATGGACTATTGTAAACCAGCACATTCTACTGGTCTTTGATTTTTAAATAGAAGGAGTCATCATTTTGATTTAAAAGAAACACTTAAGTATAGTTTTCACTGCAAGGAGAAAGACAAATTGATTTTCCTCTGAAGTTCTTGCAGTTTGGCTCTGTTCTTTGCTGTGATAAATAACGTCAAATGGATGATTTATGGCTAGCTGGTAGCTGGCCCATCTGTGGGCTGCTCACTACAGTGATGGACTCAAGGTGAAGCAAGAACAGCTCAGGACTCAGAGGAGTGTGAGGCTGATGCTGAGAAGCTCCCATGGTGACCTTAAAAAGGGAGAGAGGGAGATGGTAGGGAAAATTCTTCATCCATATTTTCTTACTGCTAACAGGGAGTGCAAGGAGGGGGACACTGCACGGGCTACAATAAATCTATGATGGGCAAAGCAGTTTGGCTGCTCCCTCCATACAGGGACTCTGCATTGCTTCTTGTATAAGCTTGGAGTATTGCTAGCAGAATTTACTCTGTAGAGGGGTTTTTAAAATCCTTTCATGGAAAATTTATTTCAGAGTGTTTTACCTATTGATACAGCTGCCAGGAAACAGCAGCTTGCCATCACTGCTGCTAGCTAAAGATTAGGATAGGGGATATGGCATATTGATTCTTTGATTCTTTCGTGTTTATTCTACTATGAAGAACAAAACCTATGAACGACTTGAAGTGGGAGATTGTTTCTTCAGTGTTTATCCTGACACAAGGAACAAACCTTCAGAAGCTGAAGTGGGCAGCAGCCAGAATCAAAGCAAACAAAAGGAAGTTCTTCAAATCACATGGGGCTGAGAAGGGGAACATAGGATGCTTTGGGTGCCAAGGGCTTACGTGGGTTCAAGGGTAGGTGGGACAGGTTCATAGAAGAGAAGCGTGTTAAGGGTTGCTAAATATATATCAACTACGTCTCAAGCAGACTACAATCTGCAAATTCTGGAAGATAGGAGGGTTTTGGGGTGGAGACATGCCATATGAGTTTCCTTTGTTCTTTCAGCTGCTACCAGAGACAGGATCCTCAGCAAGGTGGATCTTTACTTTGACCTGATACAGCATTTCAATGTTCTGGTTGGGCACATCCATTTTAAATGGTAATCTTTACCCACTGCTTCCTACTTTGGCTTCTCTGTTACCTCATCAGCTATTTCTTGGCTTCTCTGTTACCTCATCAGCTATTTCTTGTCTTTCTGATTGCCAGCAAAGATGGAAATTCATTATATATCCAGATAGTACCTTGCACAGCTGGGGTCCGACTGGGGTGATATTACAGATATTACTGGTGTGATATTACAGTATAAGCTTTACTAAGAAATACTGTAAAAATATGTAGGATTGTAGTGTGTTTTTTTCTTTTTCATGGGCTCTGGGTTTTCTTATAATTGTCATTTAGCTTCTGTTCCCCAAATCAAATTTGTTAACCCTTTTTTGTTAAGAATGCAATAGGTTTTCTGAAAATGTTCACATCAATGTAAAATCTTCTTTGTATGTAAAATTCTGAAGGATTTCCCACTGCCATGTAAGGGTCACCTTTACTGGTTGTGGAATCATAACAGCTTTTACTAGTAAGTCTTGATCCTCCCCCCCTCCCCATTATATCAATGGAAATAATTAAATGCCTTGATGCATTGGGCTTTGTTTACTGCCATGAAAAAGCAAAAAACACCCAGGTGACCCAAGAATGCTTTTGTTTGTAGTAGACTGAGGCTTGAACTGCTAAATCTTTCAAGCAGGATCTTCCTTTCAGGTTTACAGGGAAATTGGAGTGTAACTGTCTGACCTTCAGTGGTCAAGTGATCACAACCACCATCTATGGAGCACCATGACATCTGAGCAAGTCTGTGAAACTGGTGAATTAGTAGTTACTAGTCCAAGTTGCTAGCTATATAAGAACAATGCTATAGCAAGACTAAAACTGGCAGTCTGAAAAGACAGGAATTTGATCTTGAAATACTGGAATTGAGAATCCACCGTGAACAAGGTAGTTGTGTTGTTTAACTCTGACAAAGGATTCACAGTGCAACTCTTGAAGTGAGAAAGTTTGGTCTAAATTGAATTCCTGATTTTATTAGGAAAAAAATAATCTTGGGATGCTAACTACTGATGAAGAACTGATGAAGGACATTTGTGGTTGAGAACATCTCTATATAAAAGACATTCTTCAAAAGAAAATACCTAGGAGATGGTAATTAGTACTGTATTTTTCCTATACTTGCATGAGATGACACAGAAGCCCTTGGGGGCAAGTGTTTTGTTATAAAAAATCATGGGTGAACAGGGTTTCTATATTGATGCTTAGATAAAAAGGAATTTGGGGAAGTATTCATTCTTGTACAAATACAGGTTGTTTCCCAATACCCAGAAGTAACTATGGGATTTAAAACTCTTTCTTTATAGACCTGCGTACCAGCTTGACAGACAGATTGTTTTGATTTCAAACACTGAGACAAAATGCCCCAAAATAGCAAATAACTGGAATTTCAGATCTGGGTAGTCCCATTAACCATCCTGTTTTTCCAGCTGGGTAAATTTTAGGTCAATTTAGGGAAAGTATAACAAAGTCCTTTCTCACTACGCCTTCTGAAATACTTGCAGTAGGTCACATCCCATGCAGCTCCCAGTCTTCCTCAGAGGAGATGGAGTGCACAGGGTGTGTGATGGCAGACACTGAGTTTGCTGATGCGGGGAAGACACCGCTACATTCCGTTAATGTAGAGTTTTCTTACTAACTTACTTATGCGACTTTATTTTGCTACCAGTTATTTTCAGTAATAAGGTAAAATGCTTAGTTTGTGTAGAACATAGGTGAAGTTGAAACTAAAGTGCATCATCTCGTTTGAAATATAAGGCACCTACAATACCGCTGCCAAGAGAAACAGTTTTCCTTGGGACCCATCTTTTAAAAGGTTCAGGGGGGGATGACTCATTACAATCCCAGACTATATAGAGGAATATATCACATACCCTTTGTCCTGAGTCCCCTGGAACCGCTACTAGCTGCAGATTTGGATGGGTATGCTGGAAATATCTTGCTTTGTTGAACTTAGTGCAGCCCTTAGTTTGTGGTGCTCAGCTTGTGTACGATTCACTGAACTCGTAAGATGAGTGAGAACACTTAGAAGGCAGTGACAGCATCATTCTGTTATCATAAGTGCTACTGCAGGTTTCTGAAACAGTCTCATATCTTCTCCCTATGGCCAGGGTTAATGGCTCAGTGCGAAAGCATATCCAGGGGCTTTTTACCTCCCAGCCACCTCTTCTAAGACATAAGGAGATGGCTCGGTTTCTGTGTTCACCACAGCTGCTTCCTCCTAGGTAAATTATATATTAAAACCATGTTCATAAGTTACTCCACAGTGTGGCAAGTCTGTGGTCTGTGTGGGTGACTGGGATTTTTTTTTTGGTTTTGTAGTAGAAAAACGAATGGGATCTTAAGCAGCATGTCTTTCAGCCTTGCTTTCAGAGCACCCTTTCTTCCTTCCTAACTCTGCCATTAAAAATTGACTTCAGGCTGGTGCTTGGCACTTGAAAGCTCAGCCTGGGGCTTTATTTTTCTCTATGTGGTTTTCAGAAAACTAGCCATCAAAAAGAGGTGTCTGTGAACTTTTGTGAGGTTTGTTTTTGGTTGGTTTTTCTTTCTGATGTAAAATGCACGCAGGCATGCTCCCTGTGTGCTTGGGGGCTGCTGGTGGTGAAGGAGCAGTGTGGCCATGCCTGTGTGCCCACCAGCCCTGCCTTATTAGATTTTGAACAGATTTTTCAGGTTCAGATAATTTGCCAGGAAGGTATAGGCGAAGACGCTGAAAATACTGACTTTCTACAAACGTCATGAAAACAGGTGGCTGGACAGAGGAGGGAGATCCTACAAATGCCCACCCTGTTCCGAGACACTCTCAGTGCTTCTTGGACATCAGCAAGCCCGTACAGGTGTGCATCTCTAGGACATAACTCCACAGGAGATTGGATGTTATTGACTCTGCCGCTTGTGGAGCTGCTTCGTTTTAATATGTGCTTTTTGGGAAGTTAGTAAAACAACTGTGATGTCTTTCTTTCCCTTCTCTGAACAGACCAAAAGATAAGGCAGCAGCATTTTATATTCAGTCTTTTTGTAGTAAGGACAGTTATCAATCATATGCATATGTGATGCTTGTACTGGTGTTTATACACCCCTAAAACGTCTTTCTGAGCCCTTTAACAGATGTGTTGTGGCTGTAGTATGTATCCAGCCAGAGTACTTGCTGATGTATGCAGTTGTATTCCTTGGGGTTTGGCTCTCAAGTCATTTGAGGGGACTGAGCAAGAGAAAGCCATGAACGTTGGGAAGTATTTTACTTCTCTCTGTGCAAGAAAGGCTAACAGAAAATAAGCCAAATGTCACATTCTTTTTGGGGAATGATATAAACTTTCAATAAAAAAAAGTGCTTGCAGACTTGGTAAGCTTGTCTTGCCTATTTCTTGTTGATGTTGACACTAATTGGGAAAAGCAACTCTGTAGCTGTTACCAATCCAGCGAGTCTTGAGTTTCACCATCATGTTCCTATATGAAGAGAAATACTGAAAGCAACCAATGAATATTTGCTTAAAACAGCGAACTGGATGTCATTGATGGCAGATGTAGAGTTCGCAGCCTGGACCTGTGGTGACACCGGTTTGCCCTGCGGTGAAGTCTTTGAGAGGTGTCCCAAAACTGCAGCGACGCGCATGAGGCACCTTCCCTGCCCGCGGAAGCCCCGATCTTGGCGCCTGCCCGCGGGGACCCATCATAGAGGGTTCCTGCAGGCTTCTGCCTTCGCTGAGCCTTATCTCCGGCTCCAGCCTGGGGGCACCAGGGCAAAGCCCGGCCAGGCGAGGGATTGCCGTTCCTCGGCGACGGAC
>NW_009737298.1:0-1126 GCF_000703405.1 Apaloderma vittatum
TGGTTCCCAAACACAGAAAATCAAGTGGAAGTGTGTGACCTTACAGTTTGTTCAAGAAACGAAAATATCTTCCAGAGAGAAGGAAAAAAATCTAACTGGTGTGGCTTCTCTTTATAGGGAAGCTTATTCAATACCTAAGCCTCACATATGGAAGCAATGTGCTGCAACTCTCCTAAATGGATCTAATAACCATTTAGGAGCCTGTTTCCCTCTGAAGAACTATGCAGAAAACCTGACTATTTTGAATTTCCCACGATTAAAATCTGAGGAGTGAATGAGTGACTGGATATTACCTTCTGGCATGTGCTGAATCAACATGTCAATCTAATTGAGAAAATTATGTGATCTGGCGTCCAAAGCAGGGATCAACCATAACTGACAGTCTCTTAAAAACATCATCTGTAGAACAATAGCCTTCTTTCTGCTGTGATTTTTAATACTGAGCTTTTCAATAAATTGGTGCTTCATTTAAAATACATAGTATTTCTTATCCTAAAGCAAACACCTAGCTTGTTTCTCTTCTTTCTCCACCATGCCATAGAAACATTTAAGGGGTTATTTTTCATACAAGATGTGTCAATACAGGTTGTGAGACTTATTCAATGTACCCTGAGGGTTAGCAGTAACAGACGGCAGTGCACTCACTTGCTAAAATGATTTCATCAATCAAAAATCAATTCTTGGTACACAGTGTTCTTATTTCTATCTCCTTTCCTTTATTATATGCACATCACTAAGGGTATAATGAAATCATACAATTGTTTAGTTTGGAAAAGATCTTTAAGATCATTGAGCCTCTCTTCTATATCATTGGTAAAGATATTAGACAGAATTGGCCCCAGTCCTGAGCCCTGGGGAACACCACTGGTGACCTGCCACCGACTGGATTTAACTCCATCCACCACCATTCTTAGCTCTCAGCCAGCCAGCCCGTGTTTGCAAAAGATATGCCCCTCTAAGCCATGAGCAGCCAGTTTCTCCAGGAGAATGCTATGGGAGATGATGTCAAAGGATTTACAAAAGTCCAGGTAAACAACATCCTCAGCCTTTCCCTCACCCACTAAGTAAGTCACCTTGTCATGGGAGGAGATCAGGTGAGTCAAGCAGGAGCTGCCTTTCATAAACC
>NW_009737299.1:0-3362 GCF_000703405.1 Apaloderma vittatum
CGAAGAAGGGCGGGCGGCCGCAGTGCCTCGGCAGTGGGGCTGCGGGGTAGGGCCGGGAGAGGACGAGAGCGCTGGAGCAGGAGGCCGCAGGTACTCGCCGGGCAGTCAGGGGGTGGTTTTCTTCACTCGGAGCTTTCCCTCATGAGGCCCGAAGGCGGGATGACTTGATGAACTTCACTGAGCTTTCTTTGCTCACGGGTCTTTTGGCAAGCAGTGGCGTTAATCAAACCCTTCTGACTTTCTACACTTAGTAGAGCAGTGTTTGTCTTTACAGCTTAGTGCTTTACAGGATGTAGTATTTTTTTTCGTTGTGTATTTATTTGGGTTCAGCCGCCACTGACTTGTTAAGGCTGGCTTGCTATCTAAGTAGCTGTGCTTGTGGTTGCGATAGCTGTGAGGATTTATAGATGTGGTGGTGTGGGATTTTTTTAATGGATTTCTAACGGTTTTTATGTTTGACTCAGTGTTAAAGGTCTTTTCCAACCTAAACACTTCTATGATTCTGTAATTCTATTTTTCAGGTCCTAACTCCTACAATAGTAGGGCAGTACTGTGGTTTTTTGAACTGTGATGCTTATGAAGTAGTAATGGAAAAACTTGTCTTGGAATTTTTGTGGATGATCTTTTCGTGTACTTGTTCTGTTGCCAAAAAATAGCAATGTTAATAGTTTTTCTCTTCTTGTTCTAAAGCTCTTGATGATGAAAAAGAACAAGTGAGTTGACTAAAATAATTAGCTGGAGACATGGAATTCACGTAAATGCATCTAATTTCAAAATTGTGAAACTTTTTGTTCAGTGTTGTTACGTATTTAGCAAGTATATGCTGATGAAGAATCCCTTTATGAATTGCTATTCTGCATACATCTCGCCTTAGTGTATTTTATTATTTCACAATTGGATGGAAATAATAAAATTATTCTGGGGTTACTTCAACTGTTTCAAGGTAGTAACAACTAGCACCTTCACAGGTATAATAGCGCTGCCGTGAGAACCCGAGTATAAAATACAATGATAGGGCCTGTAGAGAAGTAGTTTGTGGGATTGTCTTCATTTCTATGGTGCTTTAAGACACAGCAAGGAAGAATTATGAGGGACTATACTTATGGGGAGGTACAGGACACCGGAGTGTGAAATACCAACATATATTTTCATCTGCCCTCAACACAGCTGTAATAAAGGCTACAAATATGTGTGAGCTCATTAGAATATGTGCTTATATAATTCATTAGTCCTGAAACTACTTAGGCTGAGCACAAATATACGGTTCTTCCACATCAAATTAGTGCAATGATGTCTGCTAAGGCTTGGCTGCACAAGGCTTTTTTTGTATTATTGTTTACTCTGTCTATAAACTGTAAAGTCAGCTTGAACTAGAAATTCCTATATGCTTCTTGCTTCCCCACACACACACCCAATCTTGCAGCTTTAGTTCTGTCTTGTGGCCAAACTGAGCAGGATTCTGGTGGTAACTGCCTTTTAAAACTGTCTGGATGTGTCTTTGGAAATAGTTAGAATTTTAATGCACAGGCTGGCTGTGTTTGTTTATGGAATTACTGTTTCCAATAATATCCCTGCTGATCTCATGAAAAGGAAAAAAACCCCACAAAACTGTAATGAAAAAGATGCTGGGCTTGTTTCAGGTGAAAGGGACAGTAAATTTTTTTTTTCCTCAAAACTCTTCTTCTCTCCTCCCTCCTATCCACCTCCCTGGGAGGTGAGAGGGAATGTGACTTGCATGTTGGTCTCCCTGTGGAATTTTGTACACATATGAGAGGTTTCTTTTTCCCTAAAAAATAAGCTATCATTCTGCACGTCTTAAATTCTCTCCCTTATAATTCCTATCTGAAAATGACCTTCTGAAATTAATTTAGCTTAAAGTAATGATCAAGAGATGTGCTGCTAATTCCTCTGCCAAGTTTTGTGCCTTTACAAATATGTCATTTGCTCTCAAAAGTTTGTTGCTATGCAGGACTTGCAAACAGTAGTTACTACATTAGTTACAGACCATCTCCTGCACGCTACCCTTCAGAGATGCACCTCTGAGCTCAGTGGGAGCTCCCGCACAAAGTTCTACGCCTGCAAGGATGGGCTTGTAGGGTTGGATGTCAATGGTAGCCTTGAACAGAGTGAGCTAATGCACTGTTATTTTTTGCTCTCTCAAATGCAGTGCTTCAAAGAATAATATTTAAAAGACTGCTTCAAATGAATGTTGTATCTATTTAGGAAAATGCCAATAACTTTTCCCTTCTTTCAACCTTCCTTAAATGAGGCCTCTGTGTATCATTTGCTGTATCTGTATGCATGTCTGCCTGTAGATACTATTTTCTTTTACTATTTTACTATTTTTATTCTTGAACTGTTACTCTGTCAGTGTAATGACATTTTCAAGTAAAACCCAATTCTACAAAGACTTGCATGTAATTGGCTGCGATTAATCATATAAATCTATATGTCTTTGTAACTTGTTAAAAGCAAATGCCTTGCCCTGCCCGTGGTACCTCTATAATTTTTTTTAATTGTTTTAAGGAATACATTATCCAGTTGTAGGGATAGGGGTGGGGAGCGGGGGGAATGTCAGAGCAGGCAGTCAAGAATGCTGTGAGGCTCAAACAGATTTCTCTGCACTACAGGTGTGTATGTGCATTCATTTAATGACAGGAACAGGTGTAGTCTAGCTGAATTGTTTATCTGGTTATAATATACTATTTTTGTTAAGCCTGCAGGAGGGAAAATCCTGGCATGGTGTCCATACCAGCACTGTGCCTGTTGCTGTCAGACTGGGGTGGAGTTTCCCTGTTGCACAGAACTCTGAGAGTGCAGAAAATGTTTCCACCCCGTGCTGGAATAAAGCAGATTCCCCCTTCCCCCAAGCTTTTGTGGAAAAAAAACAAAAGTGTGAGCAACCCAAGCAGAATAGCCAATAGCTGGCTGGAGGGGGCTTTCCAGGGGTGTAACATACAGAGGGTCAGGTGCCTTCCTTGAACCAGGCTGTGAACCAGGCCGCCGTTCTTTGCTGTGAGCGCACTGCTCGCTGAAGCCGTTTGACTTGGGAGGCAGGACAGGTGTATCTCAGCCGAGGCCAGTTTTGTTGCGGATGGGCTGATACCTCCTTCCCCCTCCCTCCGCCAAGCCCAGGTTGGATAAGCTGTGCAGCTCCCAACAAAATCTGGTTGCCCCACAATGATGGGGAACTGTTTACAAAACAAAAGTGGAGGGGGGGTGATCCCCGCTCTCCCCCCCGAAACTTCCACAAGCAAAGCCGAGTCCGAACACAGGGGTGAAACCCATGGGGTTCCCCCCCCAGCAGAGGGTTTCCGTGACAGCCGTCCTTCGCTTGAGAGTTCGGGGAATTAAATCCTCCG
>NW_009737300.1:0-246 GCF_000703405.1 Apaloderma vittatum
GTTGCCTTTGCAAAACAGGTCTGGGGCTCTAAACAATGAGAGCTCGGTAAAGGAAGAGACACTTGGAGGTTCATCCATAGAGCTGTCAAGGGCTGTAATCAGTCAGCCACACGCATTAGGACTTCTTCGTCCAAGAAAAAAAGCAGGGTAATTGCTGTGGGAGACTCCCTTCTGAGGGGAACAGAGGGCCCTATCTGCCGCCCGGATCCAACCCACAGGGAGGCCTGCTGCCTCCCTGGGGCCCAG
>NW_009737300.1:397-848 GCF_000703405.1 Apaloderma vittatum
GATCAGGTGCACATGTTGTGTGTCCCTCCATTCCTTCAGTTATGAGGAAAAATAGTGGAAGGTTCAAAAAAGTGCAGCAGCTTAATACTTGGCTAAAAGGGTGGTGCCAATGCTCTAGCTTTGGCTTTTTTAACCATGGGGAGATCTACATGGCACCTGGTCTACTAAAACCAGAAGGGATTCAAATGATGCAAAGGGGAAAAAGGATCCTCGGTCATGAGCTGGCGGGACTCATAGAACATTCTTTAAACTAGATATGAAGGGGGAAGGGGTTAAAGTCAGATCAGATGAAAACGACCCTGGGATACATACAGGGACATCAGAAGCAGAGTCACTAGCACAGGTCAAGTACAATTGTACTTTATTGGGGGCTCCAGGTTCCTTATCAGGGGCCCAACTCAAATGCCTTTATATGAATAACTGCAGCTTGGGCAATGAACAAGAGGAGCTG
>NW_009737301.1:0-6181 GCF_000703405.1 Apaloderma vittatum
GTCGCGCTGCCTCTTGGTGTCGAGCTTTTTCTCCGTTCTGCGTTACTGATGAGGCCGTTTCTGTTTTTTTAACGCGGGCGCGTGTGGCGATGTTGGAACGAAGGGAGGCTTCCGCGTCAAGACCCGTACTTCCCAGAATGGGCTTCTGTCCTCTGCCCTAGAGAGGAAGGTTGTGTAGCCTAGGTTGTAGCCTTTGTAGTTCTTCACTTTGACGCTTCAAAAAGAAAAGTGAAGATACCGATGTGAAACTGAATCACGAGGTGTTTTCTGAGGGATGTGAAAGCCCTGCGAGTGGTACGGGTGTGATATGTTTAGCTAGTGCTTCTGGTCAGAAGAAGAATTAAGCTGTTGTTCTGCCTTTTGATCCTATGAAAGAAACTTCTGCTTTTGTGTGAGCAGAAAGGCAGCCTCTGGTTGCCTTTAGTGCGCTAGACTGAACAAACAAAAGTCACTGGTCAAGAAGGAAATGAAACAGTTTCAGTGCCTTAGATTGTTGGTAGCTGCATGAATTCCTTTCTTAATAAAAATAAGATAAAACTAACTATTTTCTTTTGCCAGGAGAAGCAGAGCACTGAGAATGATCTTTGTACCCGAGTCCAACTTTTGTGTTTGTAGTCCCTATTATGAATTTTTTCAGTAATGTTTTTTTGGAAGGTGTCACAAGTGAAACACAATGGTTCTCAAGCTCTAGATTTAGATACTTCAGACTTTCTTCAAATGCAGGTGTGGAATCCTTCAGAGATTTCTGTAAAGGTTTTATGCATAGAGGTCTTTTTGGGGGCATTGCGCTATAGCAGGTATGACTCTGCTTCTTTTAACCACCTCGTGCAGACAACCTGGTAATCTGTAAACTGTAGTAGAGCAGTGGGTTCTAAACTGTAGTTTGAAGACTCCTATGCTTTACTGTTTGCTTGCCTCTCTTTAGACATGATTTGCAAAAGGTACCGTATCTGTTAGTAAGAATTTTTTTCCACTTTGCTGTTCTGAAATACAGCGGTGGACTGGGTCGTCATTGCTTTTTATTCTTTCCAATTATTGCCTGTTATTTAGGCCTAATGCCTCCACTCTATGTGCAAGTGCAGTGATAGCACTGAAAGTTTTTTTAATTCTTTAGTCATATGAACAGCACTTATTGTAGATTCTCATTAGAGATCTTATTGTATTATCTACAGTTAAACAAAGTGGACCCTAAAAGCTGAAGGGAAATTAACTCCGATTGCAGCTAGGTTTTAAGACTTTACAAGTCACTTTATAGATGTAGGTCTTTGACCTTTTTTTTTTTTTTTATGACCAAGGTTGGTAGTGTCAGGTCTTTGAGGACTCATTAAAGTAGTTGTATAGGAAAGGAACAGTGTGATGTTGAGTATGTAATAAGAGGATGTAGAATTTACCTCTTGCCGGTCAGTGGCACATCTGGCCTGGGAAGTATAAACTGTGGTTCTGTTACTTAGGAGCTTATTGTGCTGCTGCCTGAGCAAACTAACTGTGGTGATGATTTGAGATGCTCCTGGAATACCAAGAAGTTTCTCTTCAACATCTCTGCTCTTAGATCTGTCTAGTCCAGAAATGGTCATAACCAGACCATTTTTGTGCAGACATGAATTTCATAACTGGACTTACTGTACTGTCCTTATGTAATAGGAACCTGGAAAGAGTTCAGACAGAGTACCTGATTTTGAGTTTTTTGGATGTGTGTTTGGTTGCCGGGATTTTAATCTGTTTGGTTAGTTTTTGTGGGTGGTGTCTTTTGGTGTGTTTTTTTTCGTCATGGTCACCAGACTTGCTGCTCTGCCTTCATAAGATTACCGTAAATGTATTATTGAGGGAGGAATTTGTGTGTGAGCTAGAACCTAAAGCAGCAGTTTGTTTGGAACTGCTGTAAACCTTTCATTTATGCCCATTTTCTTTAACCATGTTAAAGAAGTGAATTGATTTGGGGGAGCAGGGAGTCAGAACCAGCTGTCTGTTGTGCTTCTGTAGTAAGCTCTAATACTTAGAAAATCACAGCAAGGTGTATTGTAGTGTTCCTAATAGCTAGTGAATTTCTTTAAAAGCTTTGTCTGTCTTATCTTTCTTTCGCTGTACTTACCCTTTTCCTTTGTCACCCTGCCCTCCCCTCCTCCTGCCCAAATCTCTCCTGCCAAGAAAAGACAGCTGCTACTTCTGAAACTGACTCGCTCGTTATAGCAGCTTAAGAAATCCGCAGAATGAAAGCAAAGATTCTGGAAAGCATGAAAGTGACAAAAAAAGTTGTATGTCTTACTGCTGTTTGGGAATTCTTTGAAACTGCTTTTCGTTGTTACCTGCGAAGCAGATGCTTGCTTCCAGCTAGTAGGCTCTCAACACCATCTTGCAATACCATACCTTTTCTCTCTCTTTTCAGGGATCTCCTTCCAGCTGCCCCTGCAAATTCCCTTCTGGACGCCAGGGCAATAGAAATAGTCTAATGTTACCTCAAGAAAAAAAGGGGGTTACTATGACTGGGAAAAAAAAATAAAAAAAGGCGCTTGAAAACCCATTCTGCATTTGGACTTATAGGTAAAGGTGCCTATTTTTGTGTGCAGAATGATCCTGTGCTGCAGTGGAGAGACTGGTTGTTTATGAAGGGCAAATTGCCTGCTTTGCCTGTACAAACTTCATTGTGGTGGCTTGGGACAGCTCCCACTGAAGGGTTCTTCCCTTTGTGTTACTTGCACTGTGGAGATTCTTGGAAAAATTCCGGCTGCGGTTGTTTTTTCCCTTCAGAGGAAAAGGATGTCGATTTTTTAGATAAAAACCAATTATACGTGTTTCCAGACAGAGGGCCAAAAAAAAGGGAAACTATCCTAGATTTGTTACTTTCTCAGCAACTTGTAATTCCTGCATTAGATATTCTTCCTGCAGTGGGTGGGTGTTGCTACAATGTACCTGATAAGGTGTCCCATTGTAGCAGGTTATATTTGACCATAAGCTCTTGTAGGAGGGATGTTGTGGAAGTTGCGCTTATCACTTGATGTATAGGATTACTGTTTATGGTCTGCGAAGATGTTTTTTTGTATGGATGAGGCAAATGTTTCAGCTCAAAGTGAATTTCTGACTATGGCTGGGTTCCAAATTGTTAAAAACAAAAACACCCCCCCAAAAAAAAAAAACAAACCCCTCACAAAAACCAACGAAAACAGCAACAAAAAATCCCCAAACCACCATCCAGAATCAGAAGCAAACAAACAAAAAACCACCCAAAGCCAACTGACCAAAAAACCTCAATACATGGTTCCCTGGGGAGCCTGTTCAAAGTTTAAGGTAGTGGGAATAAGCATTTTGGACAAATTCACCTCACAGATGTGAGAAAAGGCAACTTGAAAATTGAGACAGAAATTGCAAGTTTAATTTAAAATAAAAAAAACACAAAAAAAAACAACAAAGAAAAGGGCACTCTGAAAACATGGAGGCACTTCAGAAATACTGCATCAGGAGTGTAGTTTCACTGCTGTAATTCAAAAATAAAATGATGTGCCACTCTAGAGAAGTAGAAAAAAGGTTGACACATCAGGAAATAAGAATAAATCATGAAAACTTGGAGATTGTGGGAGGTCAGATGTGAATGGGATATTCAGAGGAATAAAAAAAAAATCTGAGTGTACTGCCGAGGTCACTCAAGCTGACAGTGAGAAGTTTTAAAATACAGTAAAAGCAGAAAGTCTGCAAGGAAGTCAGTGAGACCATTGGATGTTGAAGGAGCGCTTGGGAATGATGAAAGCCGTAGCGAGGAAAGTCAGAAGGTTCTTAGAATTTTGCTAGCTTTGCTCTGCATGCCTATGTCAAAATTGCTTGGTGTCACTGTTACCTGTGTGCTTCCACAACCTTTTTATTTGCTCTATGGAAGCTGTATAAAGCAAGTAAGAGTGGGGCTAGACGCTAGGCAATAGAAATGGAATTTGATCAAAACTGTCCTGGGTCCCGTTAGTGTAAAAAAAGAGATGGGGAATATCAGTCCACTGAAATGTGCTGCCTTGGGAAGGAGGGGAAAGGGGGATGATGGTGTTGCTTCTCAGAGACTTACCTGCTTTAAACTGAATTCAGCTAATTCTGTCCTGCTTCCTGTGGGAGATGCTGAGTTACAAAGAAGGGACATTAATTTTGGAATGTTTTAAAACTGTGCTGAAAATCCTGAGGGGCAACACAGCTGCTATGTATCTAGAACTGTTTTTATTTTTCCATACATGTGCTGCTTAAACTGTCATTTAGATCCTGGCCTCCTCAAACGTTTGCCTTAAGGAACTGAATTTTTTTTTCCTTCATTCTAAAAATCTAGGCTGATGTACAGCTTTGAACCTCCCTAAGCAATCTGTTAAGTATGCTGGGTGTGGAGCTGTTTGTCTTGCAGTTTCTTCGACTTGAGTTTGTTGCACTAGGTATTTTTTTGGATGACTTCTGTAACTGTGTGAAACATTAAGAAACTCACTAAAATTACCAAGTGCTACGTAGGAAACCTTTCTTTTTGCAGTCCTAGCATTTAACTACCTTATGTCTGTAGCAACTTTTGTAATGTACTGTTGAGTTGCGTTAGCGCAATGTTCACTGTTGCTACAGGCTGCTTTGCTGTGGGGTTACATGCTAGTTCTGTTTGTTTAGGGAAGAGCGAAAATCCCACTGGGGCTTTTTGAGTACTAGCAGTGCGTGCGTCTTTAATCACTAGAGCTAAAATGTTTACCAACTAGCATGAAAGCTCTCATAGTTTCTTTAGGGTGCTTGGAAGGAACGATTCAGTAAACACAATTTAGTTGTTAATAGATGGCAAACTGTCTAGCTATTTGGGTCTCTAAACACATTATTTTCATACTTCTAGTTTAGGAATAGTCTGATTATATTGTGTCATAATGTTTGACACCAGACTGAAGGTGAAGTTTCCTTTAGGAGTTTCTATTCAGGGAAAGAACAATTCTTAAACACTTGCAGTTGCTTAATTAAGTGGTGGCTTTATACAAGTTCTGAATTGGCTAATAAAGCAAAATTTGAAAATACCAGCTTAGATTTGCAAGGAAGAAAGAGTAACTGGGATATCTTTGTCTTTAGACAGTACTGTTACTTAGACTTGTGAAACTGTTAAGTTATATTCAATTGCTTGGTTCTTGGTTGAGGGTAGGTTATTTCTGTAGCTGATGCAGGAAG
The DNA here is from genome assembly GCF_000703405.1 of Apaloderma vittatum. Classification (NCBI taxonomy): domain Eukaryota; kingdom Metazoa; phylum Chordata; class Aves; order Trogoniformes; family Trogonidae; genus Apaloderma; species Apaloderma vittatum. The sequence continues at coordinate 5,152 of NW_009737301.1, forward strand.
CTGTCTGTGTAGCAAAAAGAAACATACACTTTAGAATGGGTAAACCTATTTGTAAAATTCAAGTTGCAGAACTTTTACCAATCTCTTCTGATAAAGTCAAGACTATTATCTGTGTTCTTTTAACAGGTGGTGTTTCACAAAATGTCTCCTAATGAGACTCTGTTCTTGGAAAGTACCAATAAGATCTACAAAGACGATATTTCAAACAGTTCATTTGTGAATTTCCAAATATGGGATTTTCCTGGACAGATGGACTTTTTTGATCCTACATTTGATTATGAGATGATCTTCAGAGGAACAGGTGCTCTAATATATGTTATTGATGCCCAGGTAAATACCAATTGCTAAGAATTGCAAGGAAGATTTCTTTTTGCTTTGTGTGTAAGAGAACTGAGAAGCTAATACCATGTATTTTATCAACAGATCAATATCAATAGATCACTCAATAGACTGAGAAACTAATAACTTATTTTTTAGATTAGTTTGTAAAATGTTTTCTATTATGAATGGTTGCGTTGGCAATCTAAACTTTGGGGTGTGATTTTTAGTTTTGTGAAGTAACTGGAACGTATGTTTATGGTGGAGGGAGTTGAAAGGGGCGAGTACTCTGAACTTACATTTTCCGCAGCGATAGCGAGAACCTGCTGTGCTGGGTGGTCTGATTTATTCCTTCTGTCTGCTGTTGACTGGTATGGAGTTCATTTAATAACAGCACACTTCTGTCCTCAAGTACTGGTACTATTGGGTATTTGGTAGCTCCTTAGGAATTGCACTGCAGGAGATTACCTGGTTATTAGGACCATCTGGGAGATCACTGATGCCTTTTGCTGGAGCTGAAGCTTAACCTGCCTTTTGCTCGGAAGCCTGGTTTTGTGTAGCCGAACCTTGTATAGCTAATGCAACTTAATTTACGTAGCAGAATCTAAGATACTTGTATTTCTGACACTGCAAGGTATTATCTTCTCCCATACTTCAGTTATAGAAGTGAAGTTCTTGCGTGGAAATGTTTTGTCCGTGTCATTCATTCATG
>NW_009737301.1:6212-14708 GCF_000703405.1 Apaloderma vittatum
ATTTACAGGATGACTACATGGAAGCTTTAACAAGACTCCACATTACAGTTTCAAAAGCCTACAAGGTCAACCCAGAAATGAACTTTGAAGTTTTTATTCATAAAGTTGATGGTTTATCAGATGACCATAAAATAGAAACTCAGAGGGATATTCATCAGAGAGCTAATGATGACCTCACGGATGCTGGGCTTGAAAAACTTCACCTTAGGTGAGTTAAAGATTCTGGCATATGCGATTCTAATGTTGCTGATATGCATACAGGTTAATGGCTTTTAGATGTAATAGTGGTTGAACGGGAGCAAGGCCTTGTTAGTTTCTTAATATTGTGCAAACTCTTGTTATAAAATACACTGCTGAATTTATGGCCAGGCCTCAGCAGATAGGCCAACTTAAATAAGGTAGGCTACTGTACTGGATTCCGGTCAGCAATTTATTTGTAAACTTACTGATAATGTGAGGTACTTTTGCATACTTTTCATTCAGCTTAATGGGCCAAATTTGTATGTGTGGCCTGGAGGGACAGGGGAAGGAGAAGGGAAGCTGCCTGCCTTTTAGTCCTGGCTACTGCTGACTTCTAAGTGTGTTTGTTTTCAAAAGCTTAGTCTCTTACATGATATTTGGCCCTGCTTTAAGACGTCTTCTACTGACACCTTTAAAATGAACTATCTTTTCTTTGGTTTTACTGCTATTTTGATTCTTGTGGAGCCTTTAAGTATTGCCAGTATCTCTCGGTGTTATTGTGAAAAAAATGGAAGGCCCAAAATGAAACTTGATGAAATGTAGTTGAGCATTTAGCACCTTTGCGATAAACGCTCTGTAGGCTAAGTGTGCTGTGAAAGCATGTGCGAATTTTTCTTTCTGTTCTGCCATCTTCCATGGACAGGGGAAGTCTGTTTCATGTTTCTCAGAGGTCAGGTTCTTGGTCCAGTGGCCAAGTATATTTGTGATAAAGGCATTCCAGCTAAAATCATCAGGCCTGATGTTAGAAAACATAGGTTTAACATTTCTGTTGTAATTCTGAAATACTCTTGAATCTTTGTTCTTTTTCCTTCCTTTTCCCTTCTTCCTTGTCTCAGCTTTTATTTGACCAGTATCTATGACCATTCAATATTTGAAGCCTTCAGTAAAGTGGTACAGAAGCTCATTCCCCAACTGCCAACGCTGGAAAATCTACTAAATATCTTTATATCAGTAAGTGTTAACCTAACAGGACTTTGAGAGAAATCTGCGGAACAGTAAAGCAAGTCCTTCTGCTAAGGAAGGCTGGCTAGATCTGCCTTTGGGAGGTTCGGGTGGCATTGGTGTCAGTGTACTTAGCTGGCCCAGTTGTCTGCATTAGAAGCTCTTTACTACAGCTGTATTGTACTGGTGTGTGCTCTGTGTGTGTTTCTGTACATATGACAAAGCCCAGTTTGGCTGGTTATAGCCATTGATATGGAAATTTTCTGCCAGTACAACATACTGCCTAATGTAGCTGCACCGGCAAGAGACTTTTTTCACAGTGTGAACTTGGCCTTGAGCTAAACTGCCTATTTCACGTGGCCTGTAAGGCTTTTGCCCATAGCTCTTACAGTGTTTGCGTTTCTTATAGGATTTGTGACATAGAAATTTGCTGCTATATACTTCAAGTCAACTAAAATATCACTATAGAGACAAGGCTGAAGTAGCCTGTCTCGTCTAAATTATGTCTGAGGCTGTTGCAGGTATGTGGGCAACATGGAAAAAAAACGGTTGTGATTGAGAGGAGCTGTGTGAGTCAGACATGTCACCCTGTGCTACTGTATTATGCTTGTTTCCTGTGTTGGTAAAGTACTGTCTGTAATAAGCTGGGCAAGCAGGTAAAGAGCACGTGAATGCGCACCCTGCTCAGTGCCGTGAGGGTATGGAGCATGGCCCTGATGCCAAAAGGATCATCTAAACGTCTTTGGGGCGCTGCCTTGGGCATTTAGACTAGCTAGGAAGAAGTGATAAGGAATGCTGTGGTGCATGAATTAGAAATTAAGCTTTGTCAGAAATCCACGGTGTATATGCGGTTACTTGCTTAACAGCTTCCGAACTTAGAACAAGCATGTGCGCTTTGCCAAAGTGCTCCGTTACGAATGGGATGGAAGCACTGGCTTGATGCTTTTCAATACCCCCAACTGCCATGATGTGATACTATTTGTGTAGTTGTAAGTTCAGAAGCTGACTTTGTTTGCTCTGCATATTAAACTAAACGACAGCTGCCTTGCACAGAAGCAGAACTACCAAGACACTACAAGTATAAAATTTAAGTGTTGGCATACTTCTATGAAGTAACTCATCTCTGAGCCTCGTCCATCAGGTGGATGTGAACGTATGGCTCTTTTGGAGTTAATAGAACCATGGAAGAGGAAAGCTACTCAGTTTGGGTTCTGGAGACATAGTAAAATGAAACCTTCACTATGATCTGGTAAATAATAAACCGAAAAGAGTTCTAAGTCCCCAGCTTTATTTTTGTGTGCTGGAGGGGGATGTTCATATGTACTATAGCAACAAGGGTGTTGTATTTATAAACTCTGTGCTCTAAATCTTGATAGCCTTGAGCTTTGAGTTTGGTTATATTTAAACCATTTCCTGCTATTAAGAATGTGACAGTGTATGAATTCTACTTGAATTTTTTTTTAATGCAGTTATTTTGAAATCTCATCTAAATTCTTTCTCTTTTTGAAGAATTCAGGCATTGAAAAAGCTTTTCTCTTCGATGTAGTCAGCAAAATCTACATTGCAACAGACAGTTCCCCTGTGGACATGCAGTCCTACGAGTTGTGCTGTGACATGATTGATGTAGTGATAGATGTTTCCTGTATATATGGGTAAGTGATGAATACTCTTGGGAAAAAAGTCCTTAAAAGTTGTAGCATAGATTGCAAACTGTGCAAGTGGGGCTAGCTTTGTCGTCCAGCAAGATGCTATTGATTGGTCTATAGAGGCCATTGGTTATATAAGAAAGTAGAAGAAAGCCCAATCATTTGGCAGCTGGATTGAGGACTTGTACTCAATTTGTTTCCCTCCACTCATGGCCTTAGAGAGCCATCTGACATGTGTAAAGGTCAAGTGTTTCATGTAAAATGTGAATACTGCTGTGCCTTGTTTGGCATGGTAGGTGCAAGTATGTTAATACCTGCAAAGAACTGGAGTCAACAGCCTGCCATAGCTCATCAGTTTTACTTGCAGTCATGTTGCTTTGAGACTTGCTGCTACCTGAATGGTACAGCTTTTGCATGTTCAGGTTGGCTCTTGCTGACTTTTTCCAAGGGATGCATACAGTGCTTTTTTCTCAAAATTTGTAGCTGAATTATACTACCTGAAGGACTTTTGAAGTGGCTCCGGAGAAGTGGTAATTCATTTTAGAACTGTCATTGTAGCCTGAAAAATACAGTGCTGCCAAGAAATGCTGCAATGGTCTGTCTCCTGATGGGTCAGCCCAGGGTTCTGTAATGGGCTTCTAGGGTTTTTTGAGGAGTGAGTGCTTAGAGGTAGCTCGTGATGCCTTTTGCTTCTATGGTAATTTAGTGCTAAGAACTTGCAGATAGAAAGCAGCATTCTAATCCTTCTTGTAAATGCAAGCTGGTTCAGCTTAAGACCCAAAATCGTCCCGCTCCTTGTTACACTCCCCCACCCCACCCTCGCAAAGGATGCATTTGTATTAATTTACTAAGAGTAAATTTTCGCTGAGGTGCCAGTCCATTGACATTTCTGTGTACAAGTCCTGCATTCGAATCTTCAGACCAATCGCTCGATACCTTAACTGTGACACTGTAAACTCGGTGAGACAGTGAGTAGCAGTGATTTTTGGTTTGAGGGTAAACTATGCTATAATTAACTACTATACTACCTCCATTAAAAATGCTCAGCTTTAAGCTGGAAACAGTATTGACTAAACAGCTGCAGCCTTTAATTCTGATATCAAAAGAAGGCACTCTCACAGCTTGCTCTTAGCTGCTTACAAAGATGGTACCTAGTGAAGGCCTCTACTCTGTTTAGATATCGCGTTCCTGAGAAATTTACAGTGTGATAATGGTGTGTTTGTGCATTGCAAGTTCTTCACTTAGTCACTGTTCAGTATGAGTAATATTCTTTTAACAGTATTTAACAGGTATTTGTCTTGAAGGTTACATACGCATGTCTACTAGATTATGTCTTTCTTAGGTTAAAGGAAGATGGCACTGGAAGTGCTTATGATAAAGAGTCAATGGCAATTATCAAGCTCAATAACACAACGGTCCTGTACTTAAAGGAGGTAACAAAGTTTTTGGCATTAGTTTGCATTCTTAGAGAAGAGAGTTTTGAGCGCAAAGGTAAGGACTTCACGCCCGTTGAATCACTTTTATCTGTTTTTTATTAACTATTAAATATTAATATGACTTTACAACTCAGCTTGATCTTTGCGTAAATAAATTTGTTTAATTTCTTCTGGGATTAATTTTCTCCTTTCCTAGAGATAGGTAAAAAGAGGTCTTACTTTTATTCTTGTGAATCATCATTTTAATCGCTGTCTCCTGCTGAAATGACTTGTGTAGCTAACGTGGCCTGTGTCACTACCACGCAGTATAGTGAAATAGCTACAACGGAGCAATGCTTATTACGTTGTGCTTGACAACTGCTGCATTGTGAATAGCCATATTCTCTATCATGTCCCGTGCTGATGTAATTTTTTTTTAATGCGTGATTGAAGAAATCAACGGTGGTAGGCTAGTATGTGGTAGGAACAAAGTAATGCATCGCAGGTCTAACCAGTAGGAGATGATGGTATGAATGGTCTTGTGTATGATATGGGTAGGAATTACAGTGTAGGCCCTAACTTCAAAGTATTTGACTTAAATGGTGATAGCCCTTACCTTGGCATTTCAAAAACAGAAAAAGCAGATGTGTTTTTTTAATAACTCTACTGTATTTGATCTCAAAATTTTTCTCACCACAGTTAGAATATGAGTCAGTGACACAGAGTGCAAGATAACATTCAGGTGGTGGTTGTGCTGTACTAGCGTGTTTCTTGAGGGTAGAGTCTTCTGTTGTCCCCATGCCTGCTGTTTAATTGTGAATATACATTTTGTCTTCCAAACGAATAACTTTTTTTTTCTAGAAACTGAGACACTCTAAAAAAATACTGGCATCAGTAAAGCATCATTAAATCTTCTGAATCCAAATTAATGCTAAAATAAGGAGCAAAATAACTGCTGGTTAAAGTAAACATTTTTATGTTGATTTTCAAGCTCTATTGATTATGTAAATGTGCCAAGCTGAGCATAGTTTTTTCTCTCCCCTTCTTCTCCTTGACAGGTCTGATTGACTACAATTTTCACTGCTTCCGCAAAGCCATTCATGAAGTCTTTGAAGTGGGTGTTGCTTCCCACAGAATCTGCAACCATCAATCAAGCACCTCAAATATGAAAGCAGTGACTCACAATGGCACACCTAGGAATGCAGTCTAGAGGAAAACTAAAGATGTTGGATAAACTTGTCAGCTCTTCACTCCAAAGTTTTGTGGAACAAGAGAAGAGTAGTCTGAAAGCCTGAAGTATGTTTTGCAGGAGAAGAGTGGCGCTAACTGTGGAACAGCAGCTTGTAACTCATGTCGGACAACTGAAACTACTGTAAAAACACTTCGAGGCCAGTGGAGTTAGAAGTGCCGTTTTGAAACCAGCTTTAGTGCAAGTGCAGTGGTTTTTCGGTTTGGAGCCCTATTTTAACAGTCTGTCTCTGATTGCCTGATCAAAGCTACGAATGATTGAGTTTTGCGTGAAACACTGAATAGTTATGTGTTCAATTATTATTTTTTTAATTAATTTGTAGAATATCCACTTTTGCTTAAGTTTACCCTTTCATTATAAAAAAAAGAAAAAAGTGGTATTATTTACGCTTATGAAACTTGGGCCGCTTTTTTGGGGGGGGAGGGGGGATGTGAGGCTGATCTCACAAATCATTCCATAAAAGTTCTTGCTCTTGTTCAGAATATTCGTGTGAATTCTGTACTTGTTAAGTGGATGCTCTTCTAGCGATTCTACGTTCACTTGGAGAGCTGACCTGGAGTTGCATTTTAAGAGGTCGTAATGCTTTGCTTTCAGACCACGCTTCTTGGTATGCCCCCTTTGATGGAAGGGAAGTATTAAAACCAGAAATAAACTACCTGCTCTCTTTTGCAAAAACATGGATGTCATAAATACAATTAATCTTATTCATGAAACAACTGCATGACTAACTAAACTGAAACATCTGCCATTTGTTGGAATAAAGCAACCACTTTCATCTATTCCCAAGTGAAGAAGTGAGAAAGCTACAGACTTTTGACGGTGGATCTCTCTCTACCCTCTGACTGATAATCACAACAGTTCCTAGGAAAATGTCTGAGGGTCTTATCCTTGTATGGCAATTAAATATCAGTGTGCCACAACCTACTAGTAAATACTGGACATTGAAAGTGCATTGATTCTGTACTGTGGCAAACACCTTCTTGTTTGCCACCATGCAATCTGAATAGAACAGTAGTTTTTCTGATTTTGTGAATGTTGGCTTTCATACTGTGGGAAGTATTTCTGAATTGTTTTAATCTAATTTATTGGTACTGGTATTATTACTGCAAGTGTCATACTGTACATTAGCCTTGCTTTGCAGTAAGCTCAGCTACTGGCCCATAAAGATCGTGCCTCTGTCCCTCTCTGTGTATGGGTGTTGCAAAGCCACCGGACCAACTGACTGTAGAAGTGCTACTATAAACGTTTCTGCGAGAAGATCTGTCACTTTAAGCAATCTCTGCAACTGATGTATTTATATGGTCAGAAATAATCATGGGGCTTAGAGAATGAATTTTCATCAAACTGTATAAAAGTGAATATACATGCATTAACATTAGGGCATATGTCCATACTGTGTAAATGTTTTTCCTTAGCTTTCAAGATGTTGTATGATGCTAAACACATAAAGGATCTGCTCCAGAAGTTACTGCAGTCAGCAGGAGACTTGGGAATTTTCGTGCTCTAGTTCAGTTCTCTTAACAGCAGTTGTAGTCCTGAACCCAGGCGGAGCCCCTTTTTGGTGACAGAACAGCAAGGTTTCTTTGAGGAAGTGTTGTGGACTTGTAAGATTGGATTTTGGAGCTCGCAAGCTCCATCTCGGCGCTCTAGGTGAGAGAAGCGATTGGCAAGATCACGGGAAGGAAGAAATCTTTCTCACTTGTGCAGTGAGTTTTCCATGTTCTAAGTACACATGTACATTCCTCTCTTTGTCTTCACTTTGTACATGATTTTGTGCTAATAAAATGAAAAAAGGTTGAACTGTAACAGTATTGTTTCTGCCTTTTAAAGGCCAATTTTAAAAAGCCATGTGATCTCCATGGTATTTTAAAAAAATGTTAAATATCACCTTCCCCTGTGAGACTTGAAAAAATGTCCTCAGCCTTAGCTGACTCCAAACTTGAATATTCAGTTTTAAGAAGATGACTCTAGACTTTAAAGGCATATAAATGAAGTGACCTCTTCTCTTTAAATTAACAGTGAGCCTTAGGCAGCATTCTGAAATTCTGCTTTCTGGTGTGTGCATTGTGGTGTGGGTTAGTTCGAGTTGGTTTGGTTTGGTTTGTATTTGTCAACTTTACCTTACTCTCAAATGGTTGCATATACTAAATGTTAATGATAGCCTCTCAAAACAGAATACTGATTATTTTCCCTAGTGCCTGCACAATATTAGCTTTAAAAGTTAAATTTGTCTCTATTAAGGAGCATGATGTTTCTTTACTGAGCTAGTCTTAGCATCCTTCCTCCCGTTAAACACTTTAAGTCAGATACTGGTATTCAAGTAGAGTGTTACTTCACCTGTTGCTGCTTTAGCGATGCATTTTTCTGTTTCTGCTGAAATCCCTATGCTGCCAGGGAGGGTGGGGGAAGGATAGGAATTATGATTTATTTTCTCCCTTAGGAGGAACCTCTTTTCCCTTCCTGTGCTGACCTGCTGCAAGGAGAGATCCTACTAGAGATAAGGGAAGGCAATATCACAATCTCTTCGATAAAAGGACTGAAACTGTAAAGGAGACCCTTCAACTGGTGCTTCATCTTTCTGCTTTTTTTCCCCCCTCTGCACCTGCAGATGCTCTGCGGTCTCTGTCGTGCAAACACCTGGGGCTGTGTGCTTCTAAGGAGACGGGGGCTCACGCGGGAGTGCGTGGGGAAGACGGGACTAGCCTGCAGGGAGAGAAGGAATAAAATCTTTCTGTTGCGAACAGACAGCTCCTTGCAAGAGCTTAGATGTCTGGCATCCTCCGAGGGTTGCCGATCACGGGCTGGTCTGCCCGCTGCCAGTCGTGCCAGCCCAGGAAAGGGAAGGAGGGACCGGCCCAGCTTGGGGGGAGGGGGCACGGCATCAACGCTGGTGTTAAAACGCCCGCTGTCCCGGAGGTTCGAGTCCGCCTGTCGTTTGGCTGGAAGAGCAGGCGCTCTTCCTTCCTCTCGGCCCGCAAGTCACGCGTGGCTGAGTCCCTCCGCA
>NW_009737302.1:0-5764 GCF_000703405.1 Apaloderma vittatum
AAAATCCGGCTGAGCCAACCCAATACAGTAGAGTACCCTGGATTTTGCCCGTGCCCAAGCTACTGGCTCAGGCAGCCTCACTGCCGTGCTGACTAAAGCCAGTGCTGACAATGTTTTGCATTCTCACACATATGCTCTTTTCTCCTTGCTTGCTAGCAGGTGGGCTGCTTGCTACACCAAAAAACATACTTCTAATTTTCAAAGGTATTCTGTTTTGGTTTTTTTCACCGTATTATTATATTACAGTTTTACTGTTGTGTGTGCATGTTCTGCTTTTGTATTTTTTTTCCCTTCCCAGTAACAGCAATAAAGGAGGAGCAAAAAACGTTTATGTCATGTTGTGACCTGTGGGGAGAAATACATGATCCGTCTTGCCCAGCACCTGGCTGTTGTGGAAAAAACAGACTTAGTCACTAATGGCAGTGTGCCTGAGATGCCGTCTTAAAGTCAGGATAACTTCAGTAACTTCTATAAAGAATCTTGCTTTCCCCTCCAGGAAACAACTCTAAAACATGATCTCAGTCATCTTGACTCTACATACCCTATTCTATAAAGAGGTCCTCGGCTTTTCTTAAAGTCTGGCACCCTGAATGAATCTGAAAATCAGAAACTTCTATAAACAAAAAATAAATAAATCTATTTGGGTGTAATTTCCTCATTTTGAAATGTTGCCTTTTGATTTCCATTGCTTTTATTTTTTATTTTAATGAGTTTCAAAATGTTTCAGATTTCAAAATTTCTCTGACCAGCATGTGAAGAACAGTTCATGGAGGAAGCGCCAAATTTAAACGTTTCCACATAAACCAGAGTTAAAAACCAGTTTCCTGTCAATAAATCTTGTAAAAAATCACCCCTCTTAACAGAAGATTCAGGACAGATGAACAGGCATTTCTGACACAAAAACATTCTTAAAATTCTCGATAGCCTTCCTTTAGAAGTTGGAGTTTATAACTCAAGACTGGGAAGGAAAAATCTACAGAAATCCACCCTAGGGAAATAATCCTAACCATTCTTTTTGATGCTGAAGATCTGTGAGGTTTGTCTTTGCCCGTCAGTGCCCTTGGACACACATAAGATGCTCACAAAATAGCATTTACTTGGTCCTTAAGGCATATTTGTCTTACTGCTCATCAACACTCTGTTGCAGAAGAACTTCTTCCAATGCTGAAAAGCTCTGCAATCAAATATGTGTACTTTATCACAGCAATAGCAGAGAAAATGCACTACCTGCCTCTATTCTCCCTCAGGATGCTGATTATTAGCTAGCCCCCTTACTACCAATTTGGGGTCCTAATTTTATAAGGTCCTTTCAGCACTTTGCTCTACTTCAAAGTTCAATTCTACTGTGAATTTCTTTTCTATTGTTCTACTGCCACATCCAATTGCTCCTTCTAAAGAGCTCGTAAGTTACTTTAAAAAGGTAAGACAAGGCAAATAATTACTCATATCTGGACAAAAGTGTCACAATATATTACAAAACTAATAGTTTGATTCTGCCTTTGTATTTCTTCCTTATATTGACTGCCAGAAACTGATTTGCTACTTTGGAAGTGAGATAAAAACAACTTGTTAGCTTCAGATTTAATGAAAGCCTCTCTCTTATCTTTTATTACTTCTTTACTGGTAAGAGTCTTCGTGCAAGTTTTTCTCTTAAAAGCTTCAGGCATTTTCATGTAGAAATTTGTCTCTCTGAATAGGCATGAAAATTACAATTTAGTTTTGTTAATTTGCTTCATTGCAATCACTGTATTTTGTTCATCTTACAGTTGCTGTCAGTACCCAAATAAGAAGCAAATTCCATTCTTAATTTAAGTGTGATACAGATGTTTCTTCTCTTAAATTAATGAGCCACCTTTTCTGAAATGGGCGGTTTATTAGTGGGAGTAGATGAAAAGTCAATGGCTTCAGAGTGGAAAAGGACAAGTTACATCTAAGTTCAGCTGCATAGTATGCTATAGCTGAGAAACAGGATTGCATTTCATTAATAAATCTGTACATGCCTTTGAAAGATGAACAATTTTAGCTGACTTTTCCTAGCTGTTTGGGTACCCAAACTTGTGAGAAAACTGATGTACAGTCCTATGCACTGAAGGTTGTTGATTTATTTTTCTAATACAAACTTTCTTTGTTAGCTTGAACTCAGCTGAACATAATTTGCCCCCCAGGAAAGGTCTTTAGCTGTATTTTCCATCTGCTCTGATGATGACGGTGTCTGCTAGACTTCTCTACAACCAAAGTATGTTAGCCTATCCTCAATATCCTCTGTGATGGAGCTTTCAGTTTGAGCAGTGAGATAGCCTGCAGGATCTCCTGCTGTTTAGTTTCTGAGCCAGGGCTGACATCAGGGTTTCTGTCTATAAGCTTGGCCCACCAATATGGGATAGACGGGCTGTGTCACCTTCTGAAGGCCAGTGTGCCTCCTTCAGGGAGAAACCACAGATGGCATCAGTGCCCCCAGACTTGCCCACTGAGGGGGCAATGATCACAACAGGCATCCTGTTCAACAGAGCTACGAGGATCCAGTTAAACCCACAGTGAACAATGTGAAAATGGAAGGATAAAAATGGAAGAAGTGTAAACATCTGCAGCGCTCTTTAAAAGAAGAGCCCACTGGTAGAAGTAAAGGGTCTCGTTCCTTGAGAAGCAGCAAATCTAAGCAGTGTCTGGAGGGGTACTGAACTGCAGAGTACTCGAAAGCTCCCAGAGAACAGAGGCAGGGAACTGATTTTTATTCTAAGGAGCTGTGAAAACCTCTTGATACATCTAAATCTATAGCTGATCCATTTATAAATACTTTTGCACTGCTGAAGATTATTTTTGTGGCAAATACAATGCGTTAAACTAAAAGGTTAAACCAAAAACTGGAATAGTGAAGCTGGGAGGAAAACGTACTTGGGCTCCTGGAGTTTTAAAGGGTTTGCTGCTGCTGTGGAGACCTGGCATTTGGTTAAGAGGCCAGTGCAGAGAGAGCACTGCTGAAGAGCCTAGGCTAAGAAAGCGTGCACAGGGCAACAGACCTCTAACTGTGGTAGCTGAGGGATCGTGGCACATTCTTCAGTTTGATTTATTAAATTTAAGAACTATCAGGCAAATACTGTTGCCAAGAAATAGCCTAGAATTGTGAGGAAGAGGTGATGAAGACTCCTTCCCAGATGCACAGCAGCTTTTACCAAAGTGGATTTCATGTTCAACCCAAAGATGGCAAACAGTGTTTCTAAAAAAAGGGAATCACAGTAAGTTTTTTGTTTTGTGTTCAGGCTCTATTCTGAGCAAGGGACTCTACAACAGCAGTTGAGAATTAATCCTTAACCTCTAAACTTCAACCTGTTAATTTTCTATAGGTGTGAGGCAGGAAATTCTCTAACACCATAGACAGTGTATGCTTGTTATAGAAGGGTCTGGGAAGACTCTCCTATAGAGTCGTGAGGTTCAGAATGGACTCCCTTGCTTTCTAAACTTCCTCACAGACAGGAGTCTGGGTGCAGCTGGACCCAGACTTAGCCTCTGAGTGTAAAGCAGAGTTTAGACCTTGGGGTCTGCCACAGAGTTGGTTTATTTCAGCTTGAGCTGGGACCCTCTGGGAGGAACCCCAAACAAAGAAATCCTTCAGCAATTATACCCTTACAATCCAAGTTCACCTTGCCTCATGTGACAGTTTGGTACGACAGTAATATTTGGGTCCAGCGTCTTCGTGCTCTTCATTGGATCCCTTCTCTCTCTCCAGGTATGCATTCTCTTCTTTATCTCGAGTTTCTGTTGATCTTATTTTCTCAATTAACCCCAGTTTCCAGGCCTTTCTTCAGCCTAAGCTCATCAGTACTTAGGTAAAAGTCTACAGTCTAGCACCTGAGGCTTCATTAAATCTGGCTACTCATGCTAAGTAATGTCATTCATAAGACAAAACAAATTGCAATTCATCGTAATTTTAAGCAATCCCACAATTATTTCTAATATTCTACAAGTCAACTATTTTAATCTTCAACAATGCTGCCATATTTGCTCCATACTGATATTGCTGAATGAATAAAATATGACTGTCAAACACAAAATTGTTACTGTGTAGATTCTTCAAAGAATTCTGAAGTCGAAGTAGACTCTGTGTTTCTTTTAGATATGGTAAAAGAGCCATGCATTTTGTCACTCCCGTACTTCATGTGTGACTTTCTTTAACAAAAGCAGTCACAAACCTACCTCATTCAGAAAAAGAGATTCATAGGAAAGGGATTTTTGGTTTCAGCTTTCAGGGAATACAAGGAGCTGGCAACAGAAATAGCAGCAGATGAAAATCCTGTTGTTTGTCCTTAGGAAGAACCTTCAAAGGTCTCAAGGCATCCTTCCATCTCAGCAAATCCTAACTTGGGCTTTCAGTCAGATTTCAGAGTATGTTATAATCTTTACATAGTTTGATGAAAAAATCAAGAAAACTGGGTAGAAAATGCATGGTGTATTAAGGCTACGTTCTCCTTTACTAGCAAATGTTTCTTCAGGATGACTAAACAGACTTCCAAACAGAAAATAAGTTGAAACAATATTTCAAGATTTTTGCCTGCATCTTTCTGCAGCTGGGTAGCAGAGGATGTGCTGGATGGAAGACGCTCTGGGCAGCCTGTGAAGACTGGGCAGATACCACATTCTAAGAGCCAGTTAGAATGCCACATCCCCTCCAGGTGAAACTGTAAAGCTCTCCTCTTCATCTTTGAATGTAGTGAACACAGTGACAGCAATGCCAAGGAGTATTCAAAATAAATGGCTTTGATCTGCAACCAAGCCCTCATGACAGTAACAGAACAGGCTGTCAGTAACTTCATCTCTCAAATTTGCTCTCGAATCCTGCCACACTGGAAAGGATCTGCCTTCTCTCAATTGAGTACCTGCTGGTGTTAGCCACTGAGCAGTACGGTTCTCCTCTGCGGTCCTGCATTCTTGTTGGCAGTATTTCAGCAGCCAGCCTGGCCCTCCCATAAAACCTTTGGGAATCCTATCAGAAGCGCGAACCAGCAGCTTTTACCACAAGGTGCCATGGTGCTTATGGAAGTCCCACGGTCCCTGAATTCCTTACCACCCTTCAATTTGTTCAAGTTTATGAGATACCACCTTGATGAAGGGAAGCCTCCACATCTATTTTAGTTGGTTTGTGTCTCCCCTTCTTTAACCCCTAATACCCAGTATTCCTTTGCATTTTCTCCCATGCTGATCCCTCAGATGCAATTTCTGAGGGCTATCCATGGTGGCCCCCAAGATCTTCTTCCCGAGGGGCAACAGCTCATCGTTGCACAGGTAGTTAGGGCTGTCCTCCTCACCCTGAACACTATTTTGCATTTACTGATAGAGCATGTCACACGCTGGTTTGTCACCCATCGCTGTAACCATCCCTCTTCTGCTTCTCGCAGCCACCTTTCAGTCTGGATATCCAGAACAACTCCTTGGGTCACCGAACCATCATTTCATTACTCATTCCCTTTTCCTGGAAACAGCTGAAAAAGCTCGGGCTGCGGCAGGGATCCTTCCAGCAGCTGAAACACGTGGGAAAAGTGGAGAACCCTTTGGTGCTTACCTACCCTTGACGCAATCTCCTTCAGCCGGTGCAGAAGACCAGGTGCCGGCCAAGGTTACTGGAAATTTTTTTGTGAAGGGCTCCATGGAAAGCCTTTAGAACGTCTGCTAGGTTGAACAGGCAACCTTCTCCTTGCACAGGGTCCAGCAGTGAGCGCAGTGCCCAGGGCTGGGGTAAGGGCGGGCGCGGCACCAGGGAATCCAGCCTAGT
>NW_009737303.1:0-18627 GCF_000703405.1 Apaloderma vittatum
GGCTGCCGGCCAGGGTCAAACCACGACACTACCTCACTCATGCCAACAGGGCAAATCATATGCTACATCAAACATGTAACACTGGCAGGACTCAACATTGAAAAGTATATTTAAGTATTATCAGCATCAGAATGCTAGGCACGTCTTAGAATTACTTGATTAATTCAAAACTTTTAGCTGTCAAAATTATAGGAAAAAGCATGATGGATTGAGCTTCTTTATCAGCACATTGCTCTTCCACATCCCTCCTGACACTCGTACACTGAACGACCTGGAGGTTGGACTAGATGATCTCTAAGGTCCCTTCCAGTCTATGCCATTCTATGATTCTACGATTCTTCAAATCTAAAATTAAAACTAATCATTAATCATTCAACTACATAAAAGGGAAAGTTTAAGTTACTTTCCTAAATAAGTACTTTTCAAATTTCATGTATTATTCAAACAGTAGGTGAAACTAAAGGCAAATAAATATCACATCAACATCTCTCTCCATTTCTATTAAAAAGCACACAGTACTGACACTGGTATGTGGCACTCATCAGTAATATTGTACTTGCAACCACGGAAGAGTCCTACTGTCTTACAAATAAGAAAATGAACCAGAACAGTCAGAACAGGAACACCTGCCTAATCTACAAGCAAAATCATAGAGAACAGGGGAGAAAAAAAAAAATCAAAACAAAAAACCCAAACAAAAAACCCCAAACAATAAAAAAAAAACACAAAAATCCCCTACTCCAACAAAAAAACCACTTCAACATACTTAAGTAATACAGATACGTGTGTCAGCCAACATTTTTTGGATGACACCACACAGCATTCTTTTGGGAACAAATTCACTTATAAGCAGTTGGTTTTCTCTCCCCTTGTTTTTTTAACGTGAGAAGGTATCTGCATGACAGCTGGAGCTTCATTGCTGAGTTCACAGGCTCATACAGTTTTCCAGCTTGAGTGCCTGCAAGTGCCCCAAAGCCATATTAAAACCTAATCTAACTCCTGTGATATTTTAAAAGGGCTAAAATTAAAAATGCCTCTTGCAATCAGATGACTCTAATAGGTGCAAATTCTAAACCTCTCATGTTAAATATTGCCCAGCTTAGGCTGGACGAAGCAGTCACCTACGGCAAGCTACCAGAACAGCTGTTTGATAACAACCTGTCATGTGGAATTAAGGGCAAGTGGTTAAGACTTCCCATGACAGGGGTGGAAAAGAAGAATATAATGAAACAAACTGACACAGGTTTATTTGATACAAAAGCATCAGTTGACACCTCACTGAAATTCGGACAGTGTCATCTTAACAGTCAATCCAGTTTCTGACCATGCTTCCTAATTTTTCACTCCATAGTTACGGCCAGGCAGCTCAGCAAAATATGAAAAGGTTTATATGGAGCTGGAAAGGCTGCTGGAAAACCAATGCTATTTTGCCAAGACTGATATGCTGATACATTTGCAACCACCACCTGATTTAGTTATGCCAGTTCATCTGTCTTAAAGCTAATTTTTCTTCTAGTATCAATCCTACCACTGCTGGTTTTGTACATAAGAGGCACTGGGCATCCAAGTACGAACCGGCTTATTTTAGCCAAAAAAAGAATACCAACACACTCTCCAACCATCTGGTTTTACCATACACAGCAAAGGCTGGCCAAATAATTTCAAAGTCCAGTGTTTTTGCAGTGCTTTGCATACTCTGCACTCTGACTCCACGTTTAAAAAAACTGCTAGAAATTTTCTCCCTATTAGCTTGAAGTGATACTTGCTTATACTCATCACTCTCTATCTTTCAAAATGTCAGTGATTTTTACCCCTCAGCAATAAAAAGAGATAGTTTCCCCCTCAATCACTCACCACTAGCAGGTACACATGTTGAGTAGGACAAACACTTACGTGGGAAAAAAGGAATTTAAGGAAGTGATGTTAAAAGAGAGAAAAGTTAATCTTCCTGCTGCCTCAACACGTGGTGGATGGTGGAGGTAAGAGGGCAGGAGGAAGAGAAGGACAGGCAGTGCCAGGTGCCTGGATTACCCAGCATTGGATCCCATAAACTTTGTGTGTATTGCTTCCAGATGAAGTCAGTGCATGAATTTTCTCTGCTTTCTTGAAGTTTGACTTGGGTCAAAATAAGAGAAGACACAGGAGGATAAAAAAGTTGCAGACAGAGGGCACTTTATCTATTAGGAGTTACACATAAGTCATTTCAATACAGGTTAACTCCTACAGAAAAACACAGCCGCTGCCTCCGAAAATTACAAAATCCATGTTTATCCAAATTTCCAGGAAAATAAAGTGGCCTCACAACACTTATTCTAGTTATTTCAATTTTATCTTGATAAGCTGGCACCATGTAAGTACAACCATGGCAGAGGGGTTGGAAAAAGATAATCTTTAAGATCCTTTCCAACCCAAACCATTCTATGATTCTACGTCTCAAGAGTTAATTGCATCTTTTTACTGACTTCTTAAGAATCACTATACAATGTAATAAAACTGGATGTCTATTAATACGAAAAAAAGATTCAAACATCAGAAAAACAGTAATGCTATTTTCATATGTTTTGTGTCCAAACCACAAGTCAGCAAGCCCTAGAATTTTCTCCAAGACTAATAAAAGTTAAGTTACTTTGTGGTCTTTAGTTACTGGGTTAAAACCAGATACATTGCTTTAAAATTTTGTTTTTACATAGCAGGGTTTACGATTTAAACCAGACACCAAATGCAAATGAACATTTAGACAACTGAAGCTGGGTTTTGAATACTGTTTAGCATCCCTCCACCTCAGTCTGAACCGCCTCTTGAGCAGCTTCACAAAACCACATCCTCCTCATGATTCAGCTGTGTCATTTTCTCTCTGCTCCTCTCCGGATTAAGTCCATACGATAAGACTGATTTTAGCCACTTGCTAGAGGAACTGAAGCAGGATTCTGTAAGGACAAGCTGCAGGTGAAATATCACATATTTTCGCATTTTGGTGGCATTTGTTTTGGCTTTGGAGAGCAAGGGAAGATGGAATGGCCCCATCTAAAGCCAAAATTAAAGAGTGATGTATTGAACAGACAAATTAAATAACAAATACATTGTCCCCTACTACATCACCAAGAGACGGTCATGTCTTTTGCAGACCTCTTAAGTAGAAGCAGACCATGATATCTAGACGCCCAAACCTGCCATTTCTTTCTGCTATGACAATTTGCGAGACTACCCTTGCAAAGCTGAACAAGCTGAGCAGAGGTGCTTATGAAGATGAAAAGCAAAGTCTTTAAAAGCACTTGTTCAGGGAAAACTCGTAACTCACATGATCATCCAGCATCCATAACTTTGGATTTATTCTTACGAAATAAAACATATGTCGATAATAAAGCAAAACTCGTCAAGCCAAAACCAACAGAAATGAATGTGTCAGCTTTTATAGAATGGTTTGAGTTGGAAGGAACCTTAAAGACCATCTAGTTCCAATCCCCTGCCATGGGCAGAGACACCTCTCACTAGACCAGGTCACCCAGAGCCCCATCCAACCTGGCCTTCAACATTTCCAAGGATGGCACATTCACAGCTTCTCTGGGCAACCTGGTCCAGTGTTTCACCATCCACTTAGTAAAGAACTTCTTCCTAATGTCTAATTTAAATCTACACTGCTCCAGTCTAAAACCATTGCCCCTCATCCTATCACT
This sequence comes from Apaloderma vittatum, assembly GCF_000703405.1. Lineage (NCBI taxonomy): Eukaryota > Metazoa > Chordata > Aves > Trogoniformes > Trogonidae > Apaloderma > Apaloderma vittatum. Next base: position 3,675 of record NW_009737303.1, read on the forward strand.
ACACAGCCTTATAAAGAGTCCCTCCTCATACTGCCAGTAGGCCCTCTATAAGCACTGGAAGGCCACTATTAGGTCTCCCCAGAACCTTCTCTTCTCCAGGTTGAACAGACTCAACTCAGCTTGTCATTCTGATGGGCTGTCAACAGTGTTGTGTGGCCAAGATAAAATTAAAAGTAAAAATGCAACGTTTATTTCAGCCTATTCCTAATGTCAGCTCATGATCCCTTCATCTTCACTGACAGACATTGCTGTGAACCCCTTCAAATTCCTCTGGTTTGCTATTCTCATCCCTGTACAACATATCTTCTCATTTTTTATCATCTCACTCTTGCTGTCAGTCACAGTAGCACGTTTTCTATGCTAAGATTAGAAGATAAGTATTTCCACGAAGGAGAGGAAACTAATGCCTAGGTAAATATCCCTTGAGCTTCCAGTTTGGTTTCTCCTTATTTTTCAGTTAGACATGCAGTGTTTGATCCCAGGGTAATAACAACCATCTCAGCTTCTATTAAGATTTAGAAATTACTTAGAAAACTAAGTCATTCAGTTCTCAACAGGGAACTAACTGTGTCTTAACCAGTTTAGCTATTTGCAGACCATTTCTGTATGGGAATTAAAGGTGCTACTGTCTGCAGCTAGTAACTCCCATGCAGGGTAAGGTGGTTGAGATCTGCTGCTTCCTTCAAGTGCCCTAAAATAAATAAACCTCTTTGTTCCTTCCCCTTGTAGTAACAGAGTGACCAGATGGGAAAAATCAAACAAAGGTTTTCCTGATTACATCCATTTTATTATGAACAGCTGGTTTTCTCCAAGTCACTCCTAGATCTTACACAACTTCTTGATAGCCTTATGCAAAAAAATTATTTTTTTTAATCTACCTATAATCTATCACTTTTATATCTGTCTACATATAAGGCTTCTAAATGTTCATATTGTTGATTTGCATTCATTCAACAGCTAAATACAACAACAATTTAACAGACAAAATGATCTCTCCAGCTAACACATTTTACAGGTTTTTTCAGTTTGCAAATTCAGAGCAACCTCCCGGGGAACCAACACTTACATGTCTCACAATCAAAACAAACAAAATCTGTAATCCTCAGAAGATATTTAGTAAACAAAACAAGGTGTGTGCTGACTGTAGTATTAACATAAACAAATACTACTAAAATATTTTTTTCCCATACTTTAGAAGTCAGAACTACTTCCAAATACTCAGGAATACAGCACAACCTGATTCTCTGCTCAAATTCACCTTAATGCTGGGAGATCAGCACCTAAAAGAAAGACTCTCAAACAGTACCTGTTGGAATGAAAACAAAACAAAAAAACACATAACACATACCAAATAATTTGACATAGTCACAGAACAAGATACTAATGAGGCTGGTTTTAATCAGCTTAGAAAAAAGAAAACATCAGCAATAAACCTGCCAGCTCTTAGGCTCACTGTAGCCCCAGAGAGTAGGAGGGAGCCGAGAAATATTGGCAGAGCCTCCCAGTGTAAGGGCTGAGGGTGTGAGAAAGGAGAGGAAGAGGAAAGCAAAAGGGCGACAGTTCCCTAACCCCTTCCAAGATTTTCGTCTGTAAAATATCTATACGCACGAGTGAAACCACGAGATTACGCCACTCACAAACCGTTTGCGGCTCGTGTCCGTGCCTGCGATGTGTGTGTGACTAAACGGGTCCTGATGCAGGGCGGCAGGCAGCTGACTTGAATCAGAAACTTCAGACTCATCCGTATCAGCAGTTGTCACATTTAAGCTGTGTTAAGTAATAGTATCACAAGTGTTCGATACTACTTTCTGTATTTGTTAAGTCTTCAAAAATCAAGTAGCAAATAAAAATGTATCTGAAGAACTTAAATGGTTTTGAACATTGAGCATAACCTGTACTGAAAGCTTTTGAAGGAAGCTGCAAAATAAAAGCAAATTTAAATTTTAAAAATGTGTTTGGAAACATTTCAGTTGCTTTTCTCTTTAACATTTCACATGTAACTATTTGTGGTTTAGCTAAGAATTTTTTAATATTCATTTGATTCAATGAACAGATGCCAACACTTCATCTCAAAATTCTGTTTAAGAGTTCAGTTTATTTTTGAAAAGGAGCTAATAGGCTTCAAATATCTAACTCTTCTTCAGGAAAAAGCCCAGAAACAAAACCCAGCCAAAGGTCAAGCTTGTTAAGCACATATAGCTATGAAATTCAGATTAAAACAGCGCTTCCTGCAATTAAAACATTTTCTGCATTTCCCACTGGGCTCAAAATTCAATCTTTTTGCTGTTGAGACAAAGACTAAAAATGAACTCTTCCTCTAAACCATCCAGCTGTGCAACTTCTGAACCACATAGAGCCACACCAAATATATGCGTGCTTCAGAGAGGTTATCCCCCCCGCCCATACCTCAGTTACTCATACAACCAAGGCATGAGATAAAAGCAGCTATCTGATCCAAAAGTCAGGAAACAGGGAATTCCCTGTTACACTCCAAGCCAAAACCAGATCCCTGCACCTGCATCCCAGCAGCTCCCTTGACCACCACTGGGACCTGCCCAGCACTGCCCTGAGTCCTGCTGGAGACCTCCTGGGGCCCCTTTCACCCCACCTCCCACCCTCAGCTCCTGCTGGTGCTCCCCCTTCCCATCACCACCACAAGATGCTGGAAAAGAAACAACTTCAGAGCCACTCCCTGCAGAGGTCACCAATGAGTCCTAGAGAAATCTGGAACTCAGAAGGAGGAGAAAGACATACATCGTTGCCAAGACCAGTTCTCCTGGAGTTGTAACTCCTAAGACACAGGTATCTGGGTCCAGTTTGCAGCTCAGCCACGAGCTGCTTGGCTTCAACAAAAATCTTAACGTATCAATTGCATTACACAAACCCAGCCACTTGGCGAGGATTTTTCCTCTCTCTGCATGGGGACTTTTTTTTTTTCTAAATAAAATGTTGAGGTTAGCTATTTAATCAGTATATTGTTTTATAAAATACACCTCTCGCCCACTTTTAAATCTAATTATTTTTCTGAATCAGTCTCTCAGATAATACGTTTACTTTGCACAAATCAGGCCACCCAGTTTTCAGGTATAAGGACTAAGAGATAGAGTATTCTTTACAGAGAAAAAAAAAAGAAAGTAAAAATAAAATCTGACAGTTGTGAACAGTTTTTTCAAGTAGGACACACAAAAAAAAAGGAATGCAAGAACCTCAGACTGCTAGTTCTGTAAAAACAGACGCTAAACCTCCTCAAACGCACTCTTCATTAAAAATAAGTAACTCCTAAAAATTGAGTATTTATCTGTAAGTTCCCCACAACTACAGAAACAAACAGAAAATTTTCTCCAGAGTTAGGAGCTAAAATGTCTTTTGCTATGTAGAATACGACAATCATTTTGTTATAAGAAAATCAGCTATGGTTCAAAACAAACTACTCTCAGGCTCCCTGTGGTCCCACTGGTCCAGGCTCTCAGAGTCCCACTGGTCATGCAGCTAAAAGAACTGGCATGTAAACAACATGAAACACATTTCATGCACCAATTTGCATTTGGCACCTCAGTTAGGCTCTCTGGAGACAAGCTCTTCTCCACACCTCAAATTAAAGGGACACCAATAACCAGCTTCATGTTCTCACATTTTTCTTCCTCTTCCTTCCCAGGTTAATCCCCACCTCCTCCAACATTCTCAGTAGCACTTTTCAGTCCCTTGTGAAGCTATATAGAATTCAACTCAGGAGAAACTTAGGCCAAATCAGAGCCGACTACAGCATCTAATTTATCCTAGTACGTCTCAATACAGAGAATATTCTAGTTAACTTGTCACTCAAAATGCAGGAAGCTGGAACCAAGGGATGTAATGGCAGCCTGCACATTGCCTCGTGAAGTAAATGCTTTCCCAAGAAGCAAGAATATAAATACAAGCATTTCCTTCTCCACTATGATGGCAATATTGCTTTATATCGCATTATTCCAAGGTGGCCACTTCCTTCCATCATTTAGAAGCTCTGAAGCAAAAAAAGATCCTGTTGTTCAGAAAGGCACTTGGAGGTGAAATCATGTCTCTCAAAGTTGAATCAAATATTTCAAACTCAGAACATTTGAAATTTAGTTTAAAATCAAATTCAGTAAAAAGCAGGTGAGGTCTCTTGTGAGGCCCCACCTGGAGCACTGCGTCCAGTTCTGGAGCCCACAGCACAAGAAAGATATGGACGTGCTGGAGTGTGTCCAGAGAAGGGCCACGAGGATAGTCAGAGGGCTGGAGCACCTCTCCTAGGAAGACAGACTAAGAGAGTTGGGGCTGTCCAGTCTGGAGAAAAGAAGGCTCCAAGGAGACCTTATTGTGGCCTTCCAAAATCTCAAGGGGGTCTACAAGAAAGCTGGTGAGGGGCTTTTTAGGATGTCGGGTAGTGATACGAGTAGGGGGAATGGATTGAAGCTACAGATGGATCAGTTCAGATTGGACGTCAGGAAGTTCTTCACCATGAGGGTGGTGAGACCCTGGCACAGGTTGCCCAGAGAGGGGGTGGAAGCCCCATCCCTGGAAGTGTTAAAGGCCAGGCTGAATCGGGCTCTGGGCAGCCTGATCTAGTGGGGGATCTTCCTGCCCGTGGCAGGGGGGGTGAAACTAGATGATCTTTAAGGTCCCTTCCAACCCTGACAATTCTATGATTCTATAATTTCAACATCAACCATTACTGAAAAAACCCTTCTACAGAACCAGTTACTCTTCCCTTCGCAGGTCTGAAGGAAAGCACTCGTATCTGCTTATTTTAAAAAATATTATTTTTAATTAAACATTTCTTTCTGTAATTTTGCTCTAAGGGAGCTCCGAGGGAAGTAGCTCTGACATATATTGATACTTTATCAATCTAAAAAAAACACATAAGCAGTTATACTGATGCAGAATAGCCTGAAATTGCTTTTTATAGTCTTTGAAGGAGATCACAGGGAAGGTGCACAGCAAGCACAGACCACTGAAGACCACAATCCCCTGGCTGTCCAATGAGATGGAAGTCAATAAATAGCCTCCTCTTAAATAACATTAGATATGGGTTTGTTACTGACTCTGCTAAGAATTGGCTTCTATTTCTTTAGAAAACCTCACACTGAACTAAGTGGGCTTCCTTTATAAGAAGGCACTAAAGAATTTAGTCTGCTATACACGTGAATGAAAAACTAGCAGCAAGCTAAAACTAATGTTACATACGAAGATAGCTATCAGCAAAACTCTAAGGCCACAGTATCAAAATCCATGCATTTCAACTACAGCATTAAGAAAAAAATAACTACCTTCAGCTAGAAACAGAACTTTCACAGGTTTAAAAGAAAAGCAACAAACAAAACTTAAACCACATTATGCTATGAAAATTAAGCAGGGAAAAAAAGAAAAACCACACACAAAAGTCCAGGTGATTAGCATATCCTTGAACTGCCCAGCGGTGCCACAAAACCAATACCACTACCACTAGTAAGAGGCCACGTACTCTATGCTAACCATGCTCCTGGCCTGGTGGGCTTGTTACCAACAGCTCGGGAGAACTTGCTGCGCGAGGTGGTGCTTGGTGTTGGTTGTTACAGCACAGAGTGTACAGATGGGATAACAGCAAAGGCTCTGAAACGTGGGCACAGGCTGCCAGCAGAGCCTTCAGGACTGTATACAGCTCACCAATGGTCTGTTGTTGGTCAATAGAGAAAAGCAACTTTGAGAGCCAGGAAAAGACTGTTTGGAGCTTGACGGAAGGAAAAGCAACAGGAAAAGGGACTTAATCCAGCCTGGGAAAGAAACACGATCCACAGCACACAGCCCAGGACCTTTAGGCCAAACAATTAGGCTCACCTCCAGGCTCCCACATCTTAGAACACGACAGGATCTCTGGCATGAGTAGGAGACTGCCACAAAGGAGTCTCCATAGAACGCCTCTGGAGCTGTACACTGGGCACTGCTCTCTCCACCATCTCCAAGGACCTGCCTCAGAGCCCGCGTGCTCAGAGAACCCTCAACTGCCCCTTCTCCTCCAACGAGCCCTGACTCACCAAGGACCCACAACCAGTTCACCAAACACACAAGACCACATACAGGAATGGGCATAGGTGTTTTCCTCAAAAAGTATGGACTGGAGCCATTTAACTGAGACTTACTTGTTCAGGAAGAGCAGCTAAAATGGTCTTTCTGAAAGTAGATTTAAAAAAACCAAGGGATATATAACCTGCTGTCCATTTCTGCCTGTCCCTTGATACGCCTGTAAAAGTCTACACTTCCAAATGGAGTCACAAAAACCTTGCAGGTGCAGACTCCATGATAAGGGAGACTAGTTCTTATAGCCGAATGTACTCTACCAGCTTACTTCTAAAATACATACAATAAAAGTAGCAATGAAAAAAAAGTCGAGTTGTTCTTTTATCTCATGCAATTCTTATTTCTCCTTCAATTCCTCCAATGACTAATGAACTCTACAAAAAAGTTTTGGTGGCTACTTTACCACTCCAGTCAAGGCCGTAACTTACAAATTACTGAAGCAATTATAATTAACTTCAGAGGATGTGAAATGTTTAGCATGTATATTTGAATGACTCACTATTTGTCCTGAGGAAAGAATAGTAATACACTAGGAATTGCTCCATGCAGTATAAGTGAGAATGAAAGTGTATGTTTAACAGTCAAATGCATCAGAGAGCCATGTTTCTCCCATGATAATCTGGGTGCAAATTAGTTTATAAAACCAAAACAAAACCACACACAAAAAAACCCAGACAGGCCTATTCACATTCCCCTTTTATTCACCCTTCAGAAAATGTTAGCAACTCATCCTGTTTACTCTGTATCAGATAAAACTCAACCACACAAAAATAGCTACATTTTTATCACCTACATTATTTTGTTCATCCTGAAGAGATAATGAATTCTGATGTCAAAAAGAACAAAGTCAAAAGCTTATTCAGAAGTTTCAATTGGGACATGGTTGAGACATCTTGAGAAACACCTAACCTTGAGCAGAACGAGAAACAAAACTGCGTGCCTTCTGTGTTCTTTTGAAGCTGTTGGCTTAGACATATGACAAAAACTCATGTAACTTCCGGACCAAAGACGAGCCAAGAGTGTATTGCAAACTACCTTTGAGTAATTATAATGCTAAAATATACACCCCTTTGTGAATAATGAGCATGCTAATCAGGTAACCTCCCTAAATGTTTTAAACATGAGCTTAGATGAACATGCATAGTCAGGAGTGTTGAATGAACCATTATTAACCAGTCAAGGTTACTTTATTGTTATAAATAATGGGCAGTTGAAAATGTGTGGTGTGCTGGCTGATGGTAAATGCCTGGCATCTGATTCCACAGAATTGAAATAAAACAAAGTATCTTGACTCATTGTGTTGATTGGCTCTTGCACACCAGGTAAAGAACCTTTATTTAGGGAGAAAAATTCCAGCATTTTAAAGAGCAATTTAGATCCATTCAAGTGTTTTCAGTCATACCCTTCCTCTCTTAAAATGTGTATTTTAATTATTTTCTTTTCTTACTACTATTTCATGTAGTTACAATACCATAAATATTGCTTGAAGCCAAACCAGCACTTACTCCACTCGCATCCATTCAACACTAGCTCTCCTAAATTCATGAAGGTGGCTATCTGATAAAACAGACAGTGCTCCTTAACGGGGACACATAGAGCATTCAGCTGCAGCCCACAGAAATCATAGGATAACTTAGGATGCCAAGCCAAAAAGAAGTATCTTCACACAGTCTTCTCAAATTATCAGGTTAGTAGACTGCACATTTTGCAAATAACTTTATATGATGTGTACATCACCAGCATCCTTTTGTTCTGTTATTTGACAGACAGTATAAAAGATTTTTAAATTTCAAATAGTCCCGCAGGGTCTCAGCCTTATTTAGAAGGCAGCACTGCAAAACATACTCTGGCACTATCAGCCTGCTTTTCAGGCTACAGAGAAAGGCTAAAATCATTAGGGCATATTACCAGGATACTGAGATGTTTACCTAGGAATCATCACCAGCAGTATAAAAGGACTGAAGCTATGCTGAAGGGGTGTTTGCGTGTTTTTGAGCCTCCTTTATTAGTGAAATGAATCATCCTTAATAGCAAGTTACTAGGAATGCAACCTGCTCTTGTCAGCATGGGAAAAGCTAGCATCGTGGTCTGACTCCAGATCAGAAGGCTGCATGCTCAAATCACGTCAGGATGCCTTGGTTTATAGGCTGGACTTGATGATCACTGAGGCCTTTTCCAGCCTCAACAATTCTGTGATTCTGTGATCTAAAAAAATCTGTTATCCTCTGCACCAAGTAGCTAGTCATTACTAAAAGGCCGTCCAACTCTTCCTGTCACCACGCAGACTGGGGGTGGAGGGGAAATGTGTTGCTCTTTTCTTCTGCATTAGAGGTCGTTCTGCTGGAGGAACACTAAAGAACATCATCCTTCTCGTCAAGCACTCTTAGCCTTTCAGGCAAAGTAAATTTTTTTTACACTTGCCTTAGCTTGCAAAATAAACACCAGCACATCTCAGGTAGGGATGCCATCTAAAAGTTGTATCTCAAATGACAGAATTGATTCTGAGTATTTTAACTTCATTCTCTATTACACATTTATACGAGAACTCGATGCATATGAAAGATAAGGTATATTTATTGTAAAAGTTTTCTCCTTTGGCATGTAGCACCAACTGATTTATTCAGCTTTCTTCAATTAGCAGAGTTATTTTCCATCCAATTAAAAGAACAGAGTATGTTTAGTCTATGGACCATTCTAGCACACCAAACAAAAGTCTTTTGTGATTAGTGAGAAAATTCGCAGAGAATGCATACAGCATAACCATTTTGCATTATGTGTGAAATTCCAGATCATTAACCCCTTAAGAAGCAAGTCTTCCACACAGATCCTCTCGATGTAGCTTCAGACAGGTCTTTTTCATCCCCACTAAGAGCAAATTGGCTGATCACCTAACAAAGGCAGCCTGCCTACTAGGGGAACAAAAGGGAAGAAAGTTCTCTGTGACTTACCACACACATGAGCATCATGCTCTTAATAGATGAAAGTACAGTTGCAAGGCAATAAATACTGTTTGGGACTTTTTTTTTCCTTGCTTTTTTTTAAATTTACATTTGTAATGAGTAAACATAAGCGAAAAGATAACTTCACCCCTCAACAATTCAAAGGCCAGTTTGCTGGCTGTTGAAAAGTCTCATTGTATGAAGAGTCAGGAAACGAAAGAGTTGTGATGCTGTTATTCACAAGCGAAATAAACTGAAAAGCAACCTCTCCTTTGAAATACAGTTTCACCAGAGGAGAAAATTATATTCTGAATTGAAACGGTACATAATCAATTTTTTTACATATACATGAAGTCTTGAACAACCATCTATTTTCAATTATAGTTCAGAGATGGTTTATTTCTGGTTTCCTCATTACAACTTGCGTTAATAATGCTTCCATGAGCCTGGGGCTAAGACATCACCTCTTCCTACATGGAGTACATTGCATGGTAATAACCTACACATACTCATCAATCCTGTTTCGTAATCTGTTTTTTTCTTCATTCTTTACCAAAAGATTCCCAAGGCAGGGCTAGCTTTCAAACTAACACTTCACCCAGGGAAATTATTTCCACTCCTAACTCATTCGATCTCATGTTGTTGGGATTGCTGAGCTATATGATAAAGCTAAAGAATGACGTGCATTTGGAATCCAGAAAGTTATTTCAAGTCAAAGAAAAATACTGGCACAGGAACAAGCAGGTCTAGATGCAATTGTAACTCATATATGCTGCACAATAGGGTGTTTCTAGCCATGGAAAGACTCAAGTGTTATGCAAACATTTTTTTGTAGGTGCATCACTTTGCTGTTTCATCTTATTTTTAAAAAGAAGTCTGACCATCTGATGGTTTTATGTAATTGTATGCCCCAGTTGCCTGTAATAGCAAGGGTTTCAACACAACACCATCCTCTCTAGTTCTGCATTCTGAGGTCTCTCTTCTTTCAGAGCTATCCTAGGGATCACATCAGCCAAGATTTTGGCCACATCCATATATACCAAGTTTCCTCTCACAACTGCTGTAGACCCAGGACTTTGTACAGCACTCTTCCATGCACCTATATATCATGTATATACGTTTTTAAACTTCTTCCTTGCATTCTGCTACGAATGCATGCAAGCTCTGAACTGCAATACACTGATTTTTGCAGGTGGCATTTCACAGCTGAAATACACTTGGTGGTGGGATTAGGTTCTCCATGATTTACTTTTGCTACAATCAGGTTGTGAAGAACAGTCAACCCCTACTGTAGAGGAATACCTAACAGGTTAGATAAGAATAGGTCAAGCAAAGAGATATTTCTTTCTCTTCTCTGCAAACCCACATAACTGTCCAGTGGCAGTGAAATGTAGTTAAAACAACAAGGATGAAAACTCAAAGCAATGTATTAACAAAGCTGTTTTCTGTATCATGTTTAGATATTGTGCAATAAGCTTGAAGTGATGCCACATGCCTAATAAAGAAGATCAATACTAAACAACTGCACTAGCTCTATGCACCTTACACACTGAAGAAAAAAAAACACCCCAAAACAGACTGCTGGACAAAGTGAGAGTGTAAGTAAAGACCACAACCTATACTGCATCTTAGAAACAAGACTAGAGAAGTGACCTAATTACTAACATCAATTTCTGAGCACTTACCTTCAAATTCACTCTGCTTTTTGTAATACCATAATGTAATTTATGTAAAAATATTGTATATAAATTTAACCCCCCCAAGGAATGTAAAAGCTGACATCTTATTAGAATGTCCACAAGTAAATACTACTAGATCTTGTTCAATCCGTGGCAGAATTTTCACACAGAAATCTAAAGTATTCAATAAGCCCTAATAAATGTAAGAGATTTGATAAGCCCTAAAAACTGCAACCTAAATTACACAAATGGTTCATTTTTTGTGCTGCCTTTCAGAGCAGCTCCTAAACACACAGTAACTCAAATTATTTCAGTATGAAGATAAGCACACACGTCCAAGGGTTGCTCTGAACTGCTAAGCAGACAGTGGACTTGCCTAGAACAGACAGTTTAGATACTTAGATTAGTATTTATGAGCTACCAGAGAAGTCATCAACTCTACATTTGTTTTTCTTCATAAAAGACATGTTATGTGGAAGAGGATGTGAAAACACATTCTAGATTGTCAGATCTTAGATAACTAAATTTTTTACAACCGGTTGTTCAGAAAATCTTGGTCCAGACAACTTTAAAGAGTTGCTTTTAGGCCTTAGGTAGAAAGACCAGAAATTACATACACAAACCATGAGCCTCAACATAGCTTTACTTGTCAGAAAAGACAAAGCTGTGCTTCAGGCAAGTGGCAGCAGAAAGAACATCTGAGAAAATACGTATCTTCAATGTACTTTGTCCCACTTTGTAACAAATAAACCAATCTGTGGATAACGCAAAGTGAAATTACTTTTTTGCTTTATAGAAAGAGATTACAGTAGCCACCACGTTACCTCTGCACTCACATCCTTTGTTCCTTATTCACTGAGAGAGATACGGTGGAATACCACAGCCTCCAGAAATTTTTTACATGAAGATGATCACATAGACTAAAAGTTGCCGAACAAAAAGGCCAACATAGTCAGATGACCCAAAGCCTCTGTTGCAAAACTCCACATTCCAGCTCACACAAGGACTTTTGGCATCATCCCTCAGATGCTGGAGTTGATAGACCAAACACTCTGGTGTTTGAAGACTGCTAAGAAAATCTTGCAACTCTCACTAGTTCACGCTTGTTGCACCAGTCATCATCCACCACATGCAGCAGCTGGATAAATAGAGGTTTGAACATAAAGATTTCTTTTGATTTGTAATGAAAACCATTGCTGGTCATCACAGCTCACCTGTCATGGAACCAATAACAGTCTTCAGTATCAGGCATCAAAGGAGTCCAAGCATGGAACCGAGTCCGAGCTCTGGTATTTATGCCCAAAGCACATACTGAACACAGAAATACTTCCCACTTTTCCACACGTAGGACTTCTCATACCCATGTTGCAGACCTGACTAAAACATGATCCAAAAACAATATTAGCCCTAAATAGAGAGGTGTTTTTTTGATTTAATTGTTTGGTGTTTTGTCTTCTTCCACAAGGAAGCAATAACCCTTCATAAAAGGAAAGCATCCTCATCTCATTTTCTTTTTCTGGGGTGCTGTTAAATATCTGACAGTTTTGGGCACTTGTGTCAAAAGACTCAGATTAAAGCTATTTAAGGTATGAGCTACAGCTTCCAGGCAACATACAGTTTCATCACACAGGAAACCCTATGGTTACATTTGTTTTAACTAAGATTTGGTGAGCTAACAGCCATAAATCAGTGCTCTGGCTTTGCCCTTCTCTCACAATGCACAAAAATCAACAGTTGTTTGGAACACAGAGGATCAAACACAGGGCATTTTCCAGGTACAACTTCAGGTGTGACTTCCGGAGAGGTCCAACATTCCTTTAGTGACCATCTGAATTCTTTGGAAGTTGAAAAGCTCAATCTAAGTGCATCAGGAATATGCACTGACGTCAGTCTAGCTTTTCAGTATTCTTAAGAAAATGGAAAGGAAGAAATGAAAGAGGCAGTCATGGAATTTGACAACATAGTCTTTGTTTATCATTTTGAGGATCTCTCTCTCTAGCATACACGGAATTTCAGAAGGATTTTACTGTCACAAAGAGAAACAGAGTCCAGATGTCCAATACTCAAATAACAGAGACAGTGTACAGTTGTTGGGGAGCCAGAGTGAAAGAAGTCTGGTATATATATGCTCTGTTTGAGTATTAAAACACGATTGTCTGATGAGAAAGCTGAATGGATGTTTGGATTTCAAAAACAGAAAGAATGTCTCTGAAAAATTGGAGACTGCTGATAAGCTTTGCTAAGTCTAGACAAAAATTCAAGTTTGTTTTTTTTTTTAAAGGTCAAGCATGGATTAAGGAAGGGTAAAATATGGTGAAGATATATTTTCTGTGAGCAGATTTTTATCAAGAATCCTTACCTCAGGCTTTTTAAGTGGCAGAGTTCTGAAATTGTCCACCAAGCCATCTCGTCTACTCGGACACTCGTACCACCATGGGCCATATGGTCATGGTTCAAAAAGCCTACAGAAAGCTGCACTATTTTAGACAGCTGTAGATTTGCTGTGATTTTGGGACTTTGTGGACAACACCCTCCAGCTTCTTAAAACTTCTGCTTCCTGCAAAGCCATCTTATTCTTAGCTAGGAAGAAACTGCCAGAAAACATGGACACTACATCCTTTTCCAAAGTGGTTTCATGTCTAGTGGTCTACTAGTCTAGAGTACAGACCACTCAGCTGAAGAGACACATTTGCCAACATTATTTTTCAATCAATACCTTTGCCAACTAAATACTGGCAACCCTGGCCATACTTAGAGCTTACTCTCCAAGCAAAAATGCTGTATGAGAGTCAAAGGTGAGAAATGAAACTTCATACCATACTCAGTATGAAAACACTGAATCCTCCAGCTTGAAGAAGTAGACCCAGCACAAACATGCATCCATCCCAGAGGGCTTCTGCAGCAGGTACACACAGAAACAGCTTTGAGTAGTAAGCAGTGTTTCACTATTTCCCAAGCTACCTTCCTGCTACCAAAAGTCACTCCACACACGCTCAGGGTCCAACTGGTAGTTCAAAACAGACAAGAGAGATAACAGCAGAAAATCCTGAGAATTTCAAGAATGTATAATCATTACTGACACCTGGCAAAATAGTTGTTAGTGCTAAGACCTACAAATCCTTGCCAAAGAAGCTTAGAAATAAATAAGGAACTTTAGTCATCTGATGCGCATTTGCAAAATTGCTGTGGGAATAACATGATTGTCCCTGTTTTCTATCCCCACAAGGCATACTACAGCATTTTAAGAGTTGTGTGAGGCCCACAGAATCACTACAGTTTGGGTGAAGCTTGGGAACAGAAATGTAACAGGGAGAAAATTACACTGAAAGAACAGAAGCAAAGATTGGAAAGCTCCTCATCAGCCCAGTAATGTAGCTAGATTCCAGCAGAGCCTTGCATCGATGTAATTACTGTGCAGAGCTGGCAATATTTTTAATACAGACACCTTACACACACCTCTCAGCACATAATAACAGTTTTACAGAATCTTGCTTTTTGTTTTGTGAAACAAATACCTTGAGTATTAATTTTGCAATGTATACTCCTCCTTCCAATACTGCCCACATGTGAATAGTTGGTCATTATGGTCACAGACTACAAGAGATAGAGCTCTGTACATCTATTAAGGTCCATCTATACTCACAACGACATGATTCTATTAAAAAAAATAAGTAATACCCCTCAGACACTCTACATCAGTGGTATCACTGCAGAAGGAGGGATGAAAAGCCATTGGCTAACTTTTCCATAGTGACAGTTTTTCATCCTCTATCTCACACAACTACTTCTAGCAGACAGTATGAACAAACAGCTTGTGAAACTTTCCAGACACATTTCAAGCACAAATAGTCATAATAAATAGTCATAAATGTGCAGTCATAAAACTCCCACAGAACATGGTATTATGAAGGGAAAGGCTACCAAAATGAAAGGAACTCAAGTACTAAGTTTCCCCTTGTGCAAGCACAGGCAGGATTTTTGCAAAACAATCAACAGCTGCTACTACTAATTATTGATAGGCAGATAAATAACATTAAATGATTTTAAACAATATGTTTTATCTGCTCGACTTCACCTATATCCACTCTGCAGTATTAAACCAGGTGTACCTTTGGATCAAAGTAGGCATTCACAACCCAGAGAAAGAGAACCAGCTCTAAGCTACACCACAATGAAAAGTCTGTCTACTGTTCTTTAAGCCTACTAGGACTTGAAGATTAAAAAAAAGGAACAAAAAAGGGAAAAGGGAAAAGGGAAAAGGGA
>NW_009737304.1:0-7663 GCF_000703405.1 Apaloderma vittatum
TTGTTAAACTTCATAAAATTTCTCCCTGCCTGTTCCTCCAGCCTGTATAAGTCTCTCTGAATGGCAGCACAGCCTTCTGGTACGTCAACCACTCCTCCCAGCTTCGTGTCACCAGCAAACTTGCTGACCACGCTCTCTAATCCCACATCCAGGTCATTGATGAATATATTGAATAGCACTAGCCCCAGCACTGACCCCTGAGGGACCCCACTAGACATAGGCCTCCAGCTGGAATCGACTACAACTCTTTGACTTATTCCCTTCAACCAATTAGTGACCCACCTCACTACTCGGTCATCCAGACCACACTTCCTCAGTTTACCTATGAGGATGCTGCGGGAGACGGTGTCAAATGTCTTGCTGAAATCCAGATAGACCACGTCCACTGTATGGCCACCATCCAACCCCCTGGTTATGTCTCCATAAAAGGCTTGTTCAAGCATGACTTCTCCTTAGCAAAGCCATGCTGACTGCTCCTAATAACCTTCTTGTCCTTGATAAGCCCAGAGACAGTGCCAAGGATAAGATGTTCCATCACCTTTCCAAGGATGGAGGTGAGACTGACCAGTCTGTAGTTACCCGAGTCCTCTTTCCTGCGCTTCTTGAAGACTGCAGTGACATTCACTTTCCTCCAGTCTTCAGGCACCTCAGCTGTTGCCCACGACTTACCAAAGATGATGGAGAGTGGCCTGGCAATGACTCCTGCCAGCTCCCTCAGCATCCGCGGTGCATCCCATCAAGGCCCATGGATTTATGGATGTTCAAGTGTTCCAACTGATCCCTAACCCAGTCCTCCTCAACCAGGGCAAACTCCTCCTTTATCCTGACTTCCTCTGGGGTCTCAGGAGACTGAGGCACCGGAGGGTAGTCTCTAACAGTGTAGACAGAGGCAAAGACGGGGTAGGCTCCTCAGGTCTTGGAAGTTTTGGTACAGGCTTTAGTCTTGAGTTTTTGTCCTCCTCCTGTTCTCCACTTCAGTATGGTGATTAGACCCACAATTTGTGACATGTCAGCCAAAGCAACAATTAACATAAAGTGCTGATGTCAGTCATGTTTCTCTTGGGACAGAGAAGTGTTCTGAGAGAGCTCCTTTTCCTCCACCTCAGTCTTCCCACTTAGGTCCACTAATTTGGCAAAAAAAAAAATGTCAAAAAACACAGGAAGTTTAGTGAAGTCACAGAACTGTAAATTAGAAAGAAATAAATAGAAGGAATTAGGAAAAAAGTTTCTATTTTTTGTTGTGTTTTTTTTCTTTGCTTGTTTGGTTTTGTATTTCTCGTATTGCACTATTATAAAAAAAATTTTCATATGTCCCATGGAATTGTGGAGTTTAGTGCCTAGCTAGTGTTCTTGGTGTCTAAATTTGTCAGAATATAAAAAATCAAACACAGATTTCAGTATGGATAATGAGTATCTAGAGCTAGTAAGAGAGCAGAAAATTTCAAGCTTCATTCTCATTGTTAAAGATACAAATTTTAATGCAGTGGGAAAAAAAAATTATTTCCTCTTAGTGTGAAGCTTCTTGCAATTTTTTATAATTTATCCAATCTGGCATCTGCTGAAGACATTTTTTGGAATGTATACAACACAAGCTTGATTCTGGGCAGAGGTTTCTATGGTTTATCTGTAGCATTCTTTAGAAAAACATCTCATCCAAATGAGGAATGAACATCTCAGTTTTGCTGATCTTTATTTGTAGACAGCAAACGCCAAGCTTTACAGAAGTCAGACTGCATTCTGAAATTAATTCTGTTCCAACACAATGAATTTTCACCTGAATATATTAGATGAAACTCCTGGTTTTGTATATCTTTGCAACCTGAAAATTCTAGCAAGATTAATCCCATTAGAGTTCCAGTAAAATGTAAAACCTAATTCTCTTCTGAGATAGAAAGGAGTTTAAGTTCCAGTACAATACATTATACATCACCAACTTGCCTTTTGTTTTTTTGTTTCTTTTCTTATTTAATGTATTTTCATGGCTGAATTTAGCTCCGTCTTGCTGCACATACCCTATTTTCCAATGATAAAAACTTGGACATGAAACTTTGCCTTTATTTAGAGGAGGCTAGAAGTCTTCTCAGGATATGCCTGGAGCACATGCTCTATAATAAGCCAAATAAAACTAAACGTGTCCTTAAAATTAAGCTTATGCTTACTTTCTATGCTTAATAATAATGATTTAAGCATGTGCGTAAGTCTTCCTTGGGATTGAAGTCTGCTTGCTGAGTTAGAGGATAGAGTTTTTGGACTAGTTTTTAACAGTCCCCTTCACACAAACACAGATGGAGCATTCAAATGTCCTGATTGCTCACATGTCCTCATGATCTGTAGCCAGGATCTGGTATGGATTTTTTTAGTTCAGTCAGAACAGGACTTCATCTGGAAAGCAGCAGATGGAAGGAAGGGAAGGGATCCAAGTTTTTAATCCTTTTTTTTTTTTTTTCTTTTCTGAACAGATGTTGTTGAGATGATCAAGCTACAGAGCCACAAATCCAACCAAAAAGCGGGTAAAAAGAAATATATGCAAACATATGTTGATATTTGTTATACGGTTAATCAGGCAGGCTACAGTCACCTGCTGCTGACATGCGTATCCCACCTTGCATAGACGATGGAGATGACAGGAGTTCTAAGATTACTATAGATGAAGAATTTCATTTTGTGTACTCTTTCGATTTCTCATTCAGACAAGAGAAAAGCTAACCACAACACTGACACTTACTTTAGTAACAGTCAAATGGTTCAGCATAGGACCAGGAAGCTGGCCAATAGCAAGGAGCAAAGTACCTGGAAAGGAGTTTTACTAAAAGGAGGGAAAGTTTGTACCATATGGCTCAGGTTCACAGATTTCAGTTTGGGGCAATAATCTCACTGACAACTGTCAGGTGGGATATTAAATGCATAGAAGAATAATCCTACGGGATAGGATTTACTGTTAAAAAGTGGTAGTTTTCTGACTACTAATTCTCAGCAAAAGAGAAGGCTAGTAAATTAGAATTGCAGGATATGCTGATCTCATCATGGTGGTCTTGATGAAGTAATTCTGATTTTGTCAGAAATCTATTTATTGTCTTTACGTTGTTAAAAAAAAAAAATTAAAGCCTTTGACAACAGTTCTTTCGAAGAAAACTGTGAATGAGATGTGCTTAATTTATTTTTTTAAAAAACTTCCCAGTTAAATTAAATATATGCAAAACTTGAAAAAGTTACTAATTACAGCTTATTAAAGCTTGCTCTACCTAGTAACTTCCCTGTTGAAATTCAGTAATTATGAACGAAGAGGATCCCAACAGGCACCTGTTTTACACTTGAAAGCTCAGAATTATTGCTCCACAGTAACATTTGGCGTTATGTAAGATAAGTCAAAGGAGGAATTATACAGCCATATTCTGGAAAGACCAGAAATGGAATTCATACTAGATGGGATGTGTTGTCACTGTACAGATACTAATGACTGCAAAATTCATGAGCCTAAAGAAATAATATGTAAAATACCTACATTGAAAAAATATTTATCATTTTTTAAAAAAAAAGCTTCCAGATTCTTAGATGAAAAACATTTAACTACAAACCACTCTACTATATGCACTAAAAATCTTCTCATTCCATCAAGGTCTTATTTGACTGACCATATGGAATAAAATTTTCTTAATTTTTTTCTTAATTTTTTGAGGTATAAACAGACTACAGTAACGGAAAATTTAAACAGTCTACACAAAAGGAGAAAAAAAAATGTAACGAAACTCAACCTGAATATTGAAGGGTCTATGATTCATTAATTTTTGTTCCTGATGAAAAAAGTTTCAACTTAAACCAGTTAAATATCATAAAAGCCTAGGAAAGATTTTTGTGAGAAAGATAACAGATACACATACGATATTAAAATAAAATAGAGAATTCTTCTCGTAATAAATGGAAATTCTCTTATTTGACATATTACATGCTAATTGTCTTTATGGAGTTAGCTATTTTACAAAGAATGTGGCATTCCTTGTGGACACTCAGTTAGAAATGTGTTTTTTTAAACGTTCAAAACAATTGTTCATTTTATAAAATAGTCATAAAGACTACATAATACAGCCTTCTTTACAGAAAATAAAAAACATTGTTTCCAACACATCATACATGTACTTCTGGCTTCCACCAAAACCTGTCTACATGTCCAGCATTTTCTAAAGAGACCCTTACCCTTGTCCTGTCAAGATGCCAGAAACAGAAGAAAGAGGGACAAACAATAACATAAACATTTTGTGGAAATTATGGTAGCAAGGAAAATTAATTTTAAGTATTTATATAAACCAAACTCATAATTTCTGTATTTTAAAAACAGATAGCAAAATTCGCTATAGGGAACTGGGGAAAAAAAAAGGGCTCAAGAAAAAGGTAAGGACAGAAAAGTAAGGGTGGCCTATAGCAAGCTATTTGGCTACAGAATCACAGAATCATTGAGGCTGGAAAAGACCTCCGAGATCATCAAGTCCAGCCTATGACTCAATACCACCACATCGGCCAGACCAGGGCACTAAGTGCCACATCCAGCCTCTCCTTAAACACCTCCAGGGACGGTGACTCCACCACTGCCCTGGGCAGTGCATCCCAGTGCCTGAGCACCCTCTCCGTGAGGAAGGGCTTCCTGAGATCCAACCTAAACCTCCCCTGATGCAGTTTCAGGCCGTGCCCTCTTGTCCTGTCACTGGTTGCCCGGGAGAAGAGCCCGACCCCCACCTGACTACACCCTCCCTTCAGGCAGTTGCAGAGAGTGAGACGGTCCCCCCTGAGTCTCCTCTTCTCCAGGCTCAACACCCCCAGCTCTCTCAGCCTATCCTCATAGGACTTTCCCTCTAGTCCCTTCCCCAGCCTTGTTGAATACAAGGAGTTGAATACAAAGGAGTTAAGGCCATAGCTTGATCAGAATTGAAGCACGGAGACAGGATGGATTAATTTCACAAGAATGAAAGGGAAGGCTACTTGGCAACATAGAAAATTAGAAAAATAGAAGGAAAAGAAAGAAGGAAGCATTTTGATTAAACTGCAGGATCACATAATCTCATATAGCTCCTAGCAGGCAATCACCATGCCAAAAAAGATAACAGAATTAGAGAATGATGGAGGTTGTAGGAGACCTCTGGAAGTTATCTCATTCAACTCCCAAGAATAAAACAAAACAAGAAAACACAGAAAGTACAACAAGACCTCTGCAAATAACTGCAGAAAAAGAAAAAGACAGCATGATACAATGGGGAACAGATGGGCAAGTAAAGGATGAGGAAATGGATAAACATGTTGATAGTGACAACCATGTCAAAAACAATGTAATGGGATAAAAGCCAATCTAGAACAGATTACTGGTCGAGATCTAAATTCCAGTGGAAACAGAACAAGAAGCTTCCAATGTATTTACAATAGTCTTAACAGTTTCATAATATTCCCAGATGCACTGGATTTGTGTGGCAAAGTTTTGGTAGTGGGGAGGCTGCAGGGGTGGCTTCTGTGAGAAGCTGCTAGAAGCTTCTCCCATATCCAATGGAGCCAACAGCAGCCAGTTCCAAGAAGGAACCGCTTCTGGCCAAGTTCAAGCCCATCAGCGATGGTGGCAGCACCTCCGGGATAACAGTTAAGAAGGGAAAAGCTACTGTGCAGCAGCAACTGTGGTCAGAGGGAGGAGTGAGAGTATATGAGAGAAGCAACTCTGCAGAACCCAAAGTCAGTGAAGAAGAAAGGGGAGGAGGTGCTCCAGGAACCATAGTAGGTTCCCCTGCAGCCTGTGGTGAAGACTATGGTCAGGCAGGCTGTCCCTTGCAGCCCATGGATGTTAATGGTGGAGCAGATATCCACTTGTAGACCATGGAGAACCCCATGCCAGAGCAGGTGGATGCCCAAAAGAGGCTGTGACTCTGTGGGAACCCCACACTGGAGCAGGCTCCTGGCAGGACCCGTGCACTGTGGATAGAGGAGCCCACATTAGGGCAGGTTTTCTGGCAGGACCTGTGATCCTGCTGGGACCCATGCTGGAGCAGTCTGCTCCTGAAGCACTGCACCCCATGGAAGGGACCCATGACAGAGCAGTTTGTGAAGAAGTGCAGCCTGTCGGAGGGACCCCACGCTGGAGCAGTGCCAGAGTATGAGTCTTAGCCTTGAGGAAGAAGGAATAGCAGAAAAGACATGTGATGAGCTGACCAAAACCCCCATTCCCTGTCACCCTGCACAGCTGTGGGGGAGAAGGTAGAGAATGTCAGAAGCAAAGTTAAGCCCGAGAAGAAGGGAGAGGTGGAAGGAAGGTGGTTTTAAAGATTAGATTTTATTTATTATTGCTCTTCTCAGATTTGATTGGTAACAAATTAAACTAATTTCCCCAAGTCAGGTTAGTTTTGCCCATGATGGTAATTGCCGAGGGATCTCCCCACTCTCATCTTGACCCATGAGCCTTTCCTTGTAATTTCTTTCCTCTGTCCAGATGACAGAGCAGCTGTGGTGAGCACCTGGTGCCCATATCGGGTCAACCCAAAACACCAAAAAACGTTATGATGTTCAGAAAACAAGGCTGGATTCACTTCACAACAAAAAAAGGTTTTTTTAATTTGGCATTTATCATGACACAAATCATAAATGTTTCAGTCAACTTTCAAGGGTACCGCATGGAAGACTATGTGTTAAGATTTTTGTGCTGTAGTTTTGAGAAAGAAAGGAAAAGATGTAAGACAATAATAATATCATAAGACAATAATAAAATTTAATTCCAGTTCCCAATTTCTACTCAAGTGCATATTCATAGACATTAGGCATTAATCATAAATCATATGCTGGTAAACCAAACAGTTCTGGTTTGAAATCCTCCATGGAGTTCAGCAGTAATGTTGCCTCCTTCTTAAGATCTGGATTTAGCTTTTCATCTGGAATCATAACCACTTGCATTCAGGGCTCCTTTCACTCCAAGTGGTGAATCTTCAAACACAAGACACTGAAGAACAAGGAGGTGAAGGGGAAAAATTGAAGAATAATGTTACTATGAAGTTTAAAATTTTTGTTTTAAAAGAGAGAATGACCCCAAATGAAACTTAATAGGAAAGCTAAATTAAATTCCTGGCTTAGACACCCCTTATTAGAAAAAAGACAAACCTCTCAATTCAACCATGTGCATGTTAATTAACCTTAAATTCATTTCAATTCACAAAACATCAACATGCATACTTAAATCCCTGCACATGTTTATCCAGATGTTCTTAATTGATTTGTTTTATACGGATGGGCTTAAGCAGAAGCTTAAAGTTAAGCAAGATACCTCTTTAGGCAAGTGATTTAAGACCAACTTTACAACCTGCAAAATGGCAAAATCAGTGCTTTCACTTACAGATGTGGCATTTCCTACATACACAAGAGGGGGCAGACTACACTACCTAGCTTAATAATATGACTTCGGATAAGTGGAGAGTAAGACCGAAGTCACTTGTCAGAAGAGCGCCATCAAATTCGTGCTCTATATGCTTAATTTTTCCACAGCAATCGTGAGAAAAAAATCAGCAATTATATTGGAAGGTTACTATTAAAGAAGATACAGTTTAGTGAGGTAAAAGTTCTAGGTCTTCACAATATTGACAATCATTCAAGATCACCATTTGGAAGCAATGTTGTTAAAAATAATGAATATATTATTTATATTATT
>NW_009737305.1:0-16557 GCF_000703405.1 Apaloderma vittatum
TTTCCCCTTCTTCTTCTTTTTCCCTCCCATGCCAATAATTAAAAAAAAAAATATAAAGCGCACATCCCGCAAACACAGAGAAGAACCCCTGCAGCCTCTCGAACCTATCCCCCAGCCACACAAGGGGGAAAAAAAATAAAAATTGCTATTTATAGGGGCCTTCCTGAAGCGAACACGGAATTCATCTCTCACAGCCCAAGATGATTTACCGGCGCGTCGCTGCTCACCTCATCAGGGTTTTTGCAAAGATGAGCTCCTTCTGCAGAGGGCAGGCCCCACGCAGCCCACCGACAGTTTCCCTGACAAGCTGAGTTTTATTTCTTTCCCCTGTTTTACAGGAAGGGCTGCTCCCAAGCAGAGATTTTAGCCCTCTGAGAAATTACTCCGTACCTCATTTGGCGTCGGCGCGGTTTAGGACACCTTGTTCAGGGCAAGGCGTTATCAGGAGGAACCCTCCCGATGAACTGGTTGCTGCCTGGTTTTCCAGAAACCGCAGCCAGCTTGCAACTGCTTGTGGCCACAAACTTGAAACAGGTAAAAAGAAGGGCCTTATGGAGATGTACAACCCTGCAAGAAAAAAAAAAAGTAGTTATTTGTAGGGTTTATACAAGGATCTAAGCACAGTTTGCAAAATGTTGGCAGCCACCCTTTAGTTTTCATGCTCCGGTGATCCAAGTGGCAGCAAACTCTTATTTTACTATTAGAAAACTCAATCTGGTTTTGCAGAAGGCAACAACCATCTCAAACTCTCACAATTTGAGCAACTCTTATTTTGTTGATCTTCATTTTTAAAAGCCCTCCAAAAATATATAAATAATTTTTAATCTCTTTTGTAAAAGCTATATTTCTTTTTCAATTATAAATATCATTTGGCTTTAACCTCAGGGATTCATTTGCCCATTTGAGAGCCCTAAAAGCAAAAAAAGTTACTTGCGTTGTCTGCACGCTGTCAAAACTGGAAGGCAGACGCAGGGAAATATAATACTTTTGATATATCTTTTGAACTTTCTTCTTAAAAACTCGTTACATGGTTTTTAAAAAAACATGGCTCAGCAAATAGCGTTAAAACAAGGATAAAACAAAGCGTTTTGCTCATTAAACCATTGGAAAGGCATTCTCATTTAAAATAAATTGCTTGGAAGTGGCTTTATTGCTTTTTATTTTGAGAAGCTAAAGCAATCTCACAACCAGGAATTTAAGGCAAATGATAACAGCTAGGGAGTTCAAGGACTTTTTTCCCCCCTGAAGATACAACTCTTTTTAAATTACTTAAACTGTTGCTTTAATTCCTAAACAAACTCCAGATATTTAAGGACATTTGCCGACTCTATTATGAATGCAGCTTTATGAATACCCACTTCTTAATTCAGACATAAAACATTCCAGGAGCGCACTTTGTCTCTTTCTCAGAGGGGTGGGGTTTTTGTGAGGAGACAAAATAATTACCAATAACATTAACTTCAACAATTAGTGCCGGCTGATAATTATTGCAAAGAATATTTTTGAAGCAACATCCTGATTTAAATCCTGGAGCAAAAGGGGTTTTGCTCCAGGATTTAAATCAAGACGTTGCAAAAGGGATTTTGCTCCAGGATTTAAATCCAGACGTTGCAAAAGGGATTTTGCCCCACTGTGTTTCCTCGGTGTCCGAGCAGTAGCTGCAGCCCCCCTACCCGCATTCCAAATTCATTTTGCATTATTCATTTTGCATTTGCTGGCTTTGCAAAACCTGTCAAGGCGACGCAGAGGAACTTCTCCTAAACGGAGAGTGTGATACAAGTCCTGGAAATCAGAGAGCCTTCCATCAGCCCCGCTAGATCCAGCCCAGAAATCAAGAGGGGAAGAAAACCGTCGGCTCGCCTACATTGCACACAACTGATTGCAAGACAAGAGGCTCTGCTTGTCTTGAAATGTTTTCTTTCTCGTATTAGCAGGGCTGGAGGTGCAAAGATGTGGGGCTGGCACCTCTGCCCGTGCTCCAGAAACACCGATGCCCTCACCCAGAGCAATAAAGTGGCAAGTGGGATTAGCATACCCTGCTATATATTTCTTTTATTAATGAATTTTAGTTGTTTTTTTTTAAAAAAGTGACCAGAGCAATACAGTGGGTTATGTCGTATGAAACACACGCTGGCTGTCAATCAAAAAGGGGGCGCTTTGGTCAGGAATAATCAGGGGTTTTGTTTCCAAAATTAATGAAGTGGCTGGAATAGCAAACATCTGCCAAGGGGACTCAAACCCCAAGCAGCTGTTGGAGCCCCCAGTACTCTTCCCATGGAGGACAGCCTTGCTGATAAGTACTTCTCCCTAAGGTTTCTCCAGTGGTTGTGAAATGGGGCCGGACGGGAGGGTAGGAAGCAAAAGGCATGTTAGGAAAGGTTTGGAGGGCAGAAGACTTGACGCAGTCTGCGTACGTGAGCCCAGCGCCTGCGCTCCACAAATGGCAGCGTGACAGCAAGTTACCAGGATTTCTGCACATGCCCTTTTCCAGGAGGGAAGGGGAACTAATCCAAGGGACACGATCCTACAATTCACTGGTTGAAACTCTTTTTTTAGGGTGTCAAACCAGTCTTGGAACGGAGGAAAAAAAGAAAAAAATTGAAATGGCAGCGCTCAGAGCTTGTTAATGATGAAGAGCGGGGAGTTCAGCCCTCCGCTAGAGACGGGAAAGTAGATCCTCCAGGAGGGCAATTGTGCTCAATCAGAAAAGATAATGGCAGGAGACTGAGCTAGGCTTTTTGAAGACAGCTTGTTTTAATCTGGAGACAGTTTGTGCTACCAGGCACTTGCCAGGCAGTACTGGAAGCCCACTGGTGCCGGGCAACAAAACAATGAAGCATCTTCGAGTAGTTTAGTCCCAGCACAAACATTATCGTAAGGTGGTGGTTGGGGCCATAGGAATTAAGCTGCTGTGCTATTCCTAAATTTGTTATTTAGGCAGTACTCAATACGTGGCTCTGTTCAGGGAAGAGATAGCTGTACTTGCTTTTGTATTTGTATGCTGCCTAGAACACTGGGACTTTTTGCCTCAGGAGAAGAGTGTCTGGTGGGTTTTCAGCTGACATTCAAACAAGAATTTAAAATGGAGAAAAAAAATCTAGTTCTTCCTGCCTGTTCTTGTAAAAAAAAGTGCCAAGGCCTTAAAGTGCATGGGTTCTTGTTCCAAGTTTTTCCTTACCAAAAGGGCAAAGATACCTTCTGCAAGCCCCTGACATTACCATGTTTAATCCCACTGGAAAAGGACTTTTCCAGTGAAATCCAACCACCTTTGAAAATAGATACATGCAGACTTAACCAATCCTGTTAAGCACCAGCACTCTGATCTTAAGTGTGTGCCTTTTCCAGCATGATATTGGGCTTGATACCTGATCCAGAACAGAAAAATCCAATGTGTAGCTAGAAGCAGGGAGGCACAACTTGCACCAAGGGAATCCAGAGGCTTTGTCCTCTCAGCACGAAAGGTCTCGGTGCATGGCAATCCCTTCGAGCAAAAGATCTCAGCATCCACCTCACATAAGTAAAGTGAGTTTCTAGTGTCTGCCAAATGGCATTCCCAGGAAGCTTTTTTTAAAAAAACAATTAAACTCTCTTTACACACGACACACTAAGTAACCCAACAAGCGCCTTAGTCCTCTGTGTTCGCCTAATATAAAAGTTTTTTGAACAACACCTCTGAGCAGGGTCTCTCCCCCATCTCCTGGAAGCCTCTGTAAAAGCGTGGGCTGGAAGAGAAACCGAAGAGTCTGTTGACTCTGAACTTCACCTTGGCCCCTTTGCACATGGCAAGGTGATACCAGTGGGCACCCAAGTGTGCGATGTAATAGAAATTGCAAAGAGGTAACTGCACGTGCTAAACGCACTTCATCGCCTTCAGGAAGGCTCTTGTTGCCAGTTTACCTTTACAAGAAAACTTCACTCCTGGCCTAAGTGACTGTGGGACAGGACTGCTCCAAGTCCAGCAGCTGCATTGGAATTATTCTTCCAGCTCCCCAAACTACAGAGCTTATCTCACATCCTCACCATTACGTTACTTCTCCTGTCACCTTTAAATCTGTCAGCAGCCTCTTTGAGTGTCAGCAGACCTCACTCCGAGCCCGACTGATTCTCCTCCTATTCCTCCTGCCCCACTGCAATCCTGCAGCATTTGTGTGGTCCAGACCAGCCCTGGCTTTGCTAGCAAGTTTTGTCCCTTAACGGAGAGACCGGGGCTTATGGCAGCAGCACTACAAAGTAGCCCTTGATGTGCCCAGAATAAACCGAGGTTTGAGTTAATTTCTTCAGTAAAAATATACTGAAAGCTGCACTATCAATTGGGGCACCTTTTTTTTTCGTTTCTTGCTCTGCCACAAGCCCTGAACCTAATCTCCCTTGCTTAGAGCCAGCTTTGAATCATCTAGAAATAGACTCTAATGGTATTTATCATGTGAATGAAGCCATTGGCTAGTCCCCAAATTAGTTAAGATGCTCCGCTTTAAAGTACTAGTACAGCTCATAATTTTTATCACTGCTGACGGCAGGTTCAGAACACACAAGCCGGAAAGCTCATCACACAGGTGGTGGTTTCAGATCTACACGCAGAGAAACCGAGGCAGAGGCGCTCTCTGTCAGCCCTTGGCACAGAAGCCAGACCTCATGCGATACCACGTGCTTTCCAGGTCTTGCAGGAAGGTCCTCATGTGACCTCATTTTTTCTCCCAGAATGGGGACTGTGGGATATTTTTCCAGTCACCTCTTGGCAGTGGCACACAACACCCAAGCAGCTTCTCCTTTCCTGGGCTCCACCAGATCCTGCCATTGGCAGTGCTGGTTGGGGTGGCTTCCCTGAGCTCTTGCCGCTACACAGGGCACCAAAGAACACACCAAACCGGATAGAAAAAATCATTATGAATCCTGAGAAGGACCTACTGGCAGAACTGAAGGCATTTATGAGATATTTATGGGGTGGCTCTTATTTTCTGGGCGTTGGATAGATACCATGTACACCTGAGGTTACGCCAAGAAACATCTGCCATCTTTCAGCAAGTGGGGATGTGTTTTTTCATGCTATAGCTAAGAGGCTAGAATCTGGACTTGTAAACTAAGGAGCTTGGGAGCGGCAACCAGGAATGCAAAGGAGCATTCTGTTAGCAGTAAAAACCAACAATGGCACTTGCTGTGGAGCAGAGGTAGTAGATCGTGCCAGTCATGGACAGGCATGAGGATGGAAAAAAAAATCCTGGAGAGTATCACAGCAGGCAAATGTTGCTGCTACTGTCCTAGGCACGACACCTGAGGGGAAGACAGGTAAGCCTGGTCACCTACTATTCATCCCAAGTATTAACAAGACAATAAATAGTGTTTTCTCCTCGCATCCATTTCTCCAGAGAACTCCACGCCAAATAACCATCTCTTGATCATCATCCTACCCACATTGCTGTCCTCTCCAGGATGCCAGTGAAAACCAAACCACGCATTTTAATATGGCCAAGGTAACAAAAACCTCATTTAACCCACTTTCTTGGAGGGACTGGAGCCAAGGGTAAAGAGAAGCATCTGATCTCATGAGAAGGAGAGTGATTAGGATTGGAACATATTAAAAAAAACCCCTCCTTCCAGTTTTCAGCATGGAAGGCTTCCCAAATCTGACACTGCTTCACTCTTTATTCTGTAGTCCAGTCTCATGTGGATGAGGATCCACATGCAAATGTTCACTGTTTCATCCAGCTTTGCCTAAGGCCAATTATTTTTTTTGCACATGTCTTGGTAAATGTCTCCCAGGCTGGATGGTAGCATGCTGGAAAAGGAAAAACCAAAATATTTCCAACACCTTTCATAAAAGGGGCCAGGATGTTTTGGTGTTCTGTGACTGATGCTTTATTCAGGATTATATCTGTTTGCTTTCTCTTTTTCCTATAAGACAATTTACCTGAAAGCAGAGGAGAAAAAAAGATCCCAAACCAATAGACCAGAAGAATGTCTCCAGTCTCCATAGAGACACCAGAAAAACACCACAATCATGTGAGTTGTACACAAGAAGCCTATTCATACTGGAATGGGTGGTGTTCCAGGACGTTAAGTAATTTTGACAATCTGCCACTATCTCAGCCTGCAAGAAGCCCAGAGGGAGTTATTGATGCCATCAAGCACTGATCTTTATAAATGGTTTCTAGACAGCCTTCATTGTTCCGAGCTCTGCAGGACCCCAAATCCAAACCTGCAGATGGATCTTAGCAGAGCCTTTCAAAAAGAACCATGACCACCATCCCCAGAGAGAGCCCAGGTGCTGTGTGTCCTACACAAACTGCTCAGGCTTCCTCTCCCAAGGAGGCTGCAGAGAGTCAGGAACTGCCCGCGAGAAGCTCAGCTATCCCAGTACGCACACGACGAGAGCGCAGGTCTCGCTCTTTCACTTCCCCAGGCACCGTGCTGCTGCAGCTCACTGGTGTAGACAGACTTGTACTTAATTAATACAAGGACAAACAAGGAAGGGCAGGGGTTCCATAAGTAAAAGAGCGTACCTGAATTTACTCTATCCCTGCTAGGTCCCTAGGGTTCACAGGTAAATCTAAGACTTCAGTTGCCCAATGCTGAGAGAAGGGCAGCGAGCTTGCCCAGTAGCAGTGTCTAATCATGCCTATAAATAGATTCATTCCTTCTAAACAAGAGCAAAACCTCAGCTGCAGTGAAAGAACTCTTCCAAAGGTCCTGGCCAAAATTACTCTTCTGAGGTAGCCTGCTCACAGGCAAAGAGCTTGCTGAATGCAACCCCAGGGAGGGTTTGCTGCTGGAAACACAGAGGAGAGTCTCCATCCTAGTACAAGGGCCTAATCTGGCTACCTGTGATGCTCGGCGTCCTTCCTCAACCTGCCACAAAAGGCTGCATAAATTTCTTACCTGTGGAACAGCTCAGGAAACATTTTCGCAGCTCAAGTTGAAAAACAATGCCCTTCCCAGTAGGATACGTTGCCTGGGTTGCAGCAGTCGGGTATTTCAACATCAGCTAGGAACTGGCACACAGCTCCCAGGCTCGAGGAGCGCTGCGTTTGGGGGACTTTGCCTGCAGTGTGCTCACATTCATCAGCTCAGTCAAAACTACCCGTGACACTGGATCCCTCAGAGCAGTCTTGGACTAGAAGATTTGGCCCTGAAGAACGACCTGTCTGCACCAGCACTGCTCTGGAAGCAAATCTCTCACACTCTGGATTGCTTAAGGACAGCTGAGGCTGCAATCAGGCTGTGCCCCTGCCCACCTGCCTCATTTACCTCCTGTTTGCTACAACTGTGTTTTCAGATGGAGCTTTTTGGAGGACCCCAGCCCCACACAGGGACAAGCCCTGCTCCCAGCCTAGGGGTCAGGCAGAAGTGCCAGTACCCACGAGGAACAAGGAGAAATCAGCTATAATTCAATTGCTACTCAGTATAATTGGGACATTAAAATACACATCACTGTTAAGACCCTGGTGCCAATGGTTAAGCCCCAGAGCTTTTATTGTGTTATCAGTGTAAGCATGGAAGAAGGACATCAAACAACTGGTACATGTGTCCAATCCCCTTGCATTTAAGGAGCACCTCCAAGTTGCTTGACTTAGATATCTCATTTTTCTGCTTTATACCACCAATCTGCCACTAACATTTATGCCTACTCCAGAAGCATCCCCTGCTTGCCACACTAGTATTTCCCACTTAAAGCTTTCCTTAGCTTAGCTCTACTTTACTCTCTCATTCCTTATTTTGCTTTTTCTTATTGCCTTACCAGAGTTGAAACAGTACCTGCTTTCCTGCACAGAAACCACTGCTGTGCTCTAAAAAGCTCTCTCCTAAAAGCCAAAGAAAGAACTCTGACTAAAAAAAAAAGCCAGAATAAAATCACCTCTTCCCCTTTTTATAAGAAAGGAAGGGTGCCCACGCCCCTGCATTTCCACCTGCAAGCACTAATTGGGGTCATTGTGCTAAGTGCCTCCTGCACTATAAAAAGGGGACAGGAGAGCCTTTGATGGTTTTGTACCAGTTATGGCTGTTGGTTTGGCTGTGGTGTAGACCCAAGTGTTTATATCAGAAATTGGAACTCCTCTGGCTATTGAAATAACCCAAGTCAATGTAAATTAAGGGTATGTAGGTTGTGATTGTATAACATCAGCCTAAAAGGATAGCGTGGAGAAGAAACAGTCACATCTTATGGTAAGGACTTTTTGTTATAGACTATGTTCTATTCTATAGAGTATTTTCTCATTTTCTTGTTAATTCTGACTTTCAAACAAATATATCTTTTCACAATGAAAGAATGTTCCAAGATTTAACTTCTGAAGCCTTATTAGTGCACAGGAAATGTTATTTTCATCAGTTACAGAGCCTTCTTTCAGGTAAGAAAGCTTCCTATGAGCTAGAAGGGCTTAGGAAGCACTGTATAACTTGTCTGTCTTATTTTTTCTCTGCAGCTTATTCTGTACTTTTTTTCTGTACTTTTTTTACATGGAAGTGCATTGTAGTTCTAGCTCTGAACTCTAGAAGAATACTAAATGCATAGAAAAGTAGGTATTTACATTGGCCCACAGAAGAGTTATCCAGGCTTATAGAAAGCTCACTAAATGAGTAGGAAGAAATAATTTGACTATAGCTAGAAAATCAACTAAGATACAAGATTGTTCATATTGAAACAAGCTTCTTTTCAGCTTCTTACTACCACTTCATAGCCTGATAGTGATTATTAGTAATGGAACAGCTCCAGCCTTTTCTTTTACAATGAGGTGTGTGCTGCTAGAATGACAGAATAAACTTTCTTCCCTTATGTGAGAGTGTAAACCAGCAAATAACATAAAAAGGAAATACACAACATCTCTGCTGCAATTCATTCGGAACAAAATTCTGGGCATCTGGGGTGAGAAGGATGGGACTGACAATACTTGCTAATAGCATCCCTAGCTGGAAGGCTTGAGAGCTAACTAGTAGGTGCATGAGCCAACCCAAGTGATCTCTGGCATACTACTTTCACTGGGTTCTCCCACTTCATGCTTGTCCTTTGTTACGCTTCTGCAGATGTGAGGGGGGAAAACTCTCAGGGTCTTTGAGAGTATTAGGACTGTGAACAGGATCAAGTTTAAGAGATGAATCCTCTTCCATTGCCTGCAATGGGACTATACTGCCACTGGATAAAGATCTGTCTTGTGCTCCAGGTGAGGCAGAGCGTGAGAATAATTACTGGCTAATTAGGTCTCCATGGTCCAACTGCTCTCTTGGTTGAAGCAGGATAAGTAACTAGTTAATACTGGAGAGCTGCTCTGAGCTAAGAGCAGCATCCTTATGAAAAGTTGCTCCTTCAAACTTCGGCGTGATTTATATTTACATAGTGAAGGCATGACATTGACAACCTCAGCCAGGCAAAGGGCAGTGACTTAGCATCTACTGGTAAGCCACAACTGATGGTTGGGAAAGGCAAAGAGCAGGTTAAAGGGTTTTCTCTTTTAAGCTGAACTGGTATGGCCACATTGCTACAGGATGCTCCTGTGTGCAGGCGTGCAAACAACCCGGCTGTGTTCCCAAGGGCTCTCTGGCTGGGAGGCACTAACGCAGGCAGAGAGCAGTTTAGTTCATCTAGTGCCCAGTTGTCACTCGGTACACATAAGTAACAGTAGATACGCAGCCCGGATCGTGGGCTGGGATAAATCAGGCTGCTTCTGTTTGCTTCCGCAGGGCTTAGCCAACTTATATTAAGAGATACAGGTCTCCTGGGCAAAGGTGCATGTTGTCAGCTGCTGCTTTCTGTCTGTGCTGCGGGGGATTTTGGAGGTCTTGGTGACTAGCACCCAAGCAATCTGCAGAGGGGGTAAAAGTGGGGTGTTCCTGGTTTGGTTTTGTTTTTCTGATATTGCTGTGGTGAGTGCTGACAGTCTGCATGAGGTGCTGATGAACTGCTCATTAAAATGCTAAGTTGGAGAAGACTGTTTGCCAAATGCAGGGTGGTGTGTGTGGTTAGAATAGGCAGCACCACAGGAACCCATATGCTGGCTAAAGGGGCAGGGAAACAGATGTCCCTTTGGTCTGCTTCAGCCTCAGATGCCACCCAACCCATGTTCAAACATCCAGACAGGGCTGCTGTCTTCTCATGACCGAGTCTCCCTTTTGCAAGTGCTGGGTCACAGACATGCGGGTTATTCGTGTTAAAAGACAGGCAACACAACTCTTCCATAAAAGTCCAACAGACAGACACATTAACCCCTGTAATCCCTTCCTGTGGTGTGTATGACGCCACCCAGATTTATTAATTAAACCCTGTTATCCGGTGGCCACTGTCAATTAAGTGTTTCCTTTTAATGTGTATAACGAGGGGCTCATTCATTAGCAAATGTTTCCATTACATTTAAGGCGGTGAGTTGCTCTGAAACTTCCCTTCCTCAAAAAGCAGTAGGAATTCATTGTGTTTTGAGATTCTGAGGGAAGAGAGGGGATGGAGAAGTAAAAATCAGGGGAGACAGGTAATGGATCAGTTGCTAAACTGAACCATTAATAAATGATCATTGCTGTGCCCTGGGCAGGCATGGTCCTATCATAAATGGACATGTCAGGTTGTCAACAGCATCGAGGTCTGAAGTGTTTCTGGCTCAGTAGTTCAGCGCAAGCACCAGCTTCCCAAGTTATTTTATTAGAAATATAATCACATCTGTCAGAGACATTCTGACTGCTGAGAACCTAAACCACCAAAAGACTGAACAAAAAAAAAGCACAAGATGCTTCTTTCAGGCAGCATCTGTAATAATAAAAACTTCATGGCTTTAAATGAGTACTTAGAGTTCCTTCAGACCTGATGTGGTTTTTTTTTTTAGATCACTGGGTTTTGGGAAAACTGATCTAATAGAATAATTAATCCATTCTGAATGTTACTGAGAGTTCCTTCCAGCAGCTGCCTCAAGAGAAAGAGGGAAAGGGCTGACTGAATCCAAAGCTTTTAATAAGTGCGTGTCTGCCAGTTGTGCTGGAGCAGCTGTTGGGAGATAGAGCTGCAGTTCCCTCTACTGGCATAACTTGCACTTGCAAGTCCTTTTGAGAAGCCGAATTTGAGTTAAAAAATACATCTATATTCAATTAATCCAAGTATGTCAGACAAATCACAAAGTCTGTGTGTCGGGGGAAAAAATAATCGAAGCTTATCTGATGGTAAATGACCAAGAGCTGGAGAAATTAAACTCAACTAGTAACTTGTTGGCTAACTTAACCTTAGTAATGATAGTAGTGGTGCTGCAGCGCTGTTAAGGCTTTGAGCTCATTGTACAGAGACTTAAGT
Organism: Apaloderma vittatum; assembly: GCF_000703405.1. Classification (NCBI taxonomy): domain Eukaryota; kingdom Metazoa; phylum Chordata; class Aves; order Trogoniformes; family Trogonidae; genus Apaloderma; species Apaloderma vittatum. Next base: position 11,255 of record NW_009737305.1, read on the forward strand.
TTACTCCACTGGCAAGAGGAAGCTTCGTGTAGAAATTCTTTAGTTGCAAGAGGCCGGTTGCAGGGTCTGCAAATCGATGGGAGTGGCGATTTGGGCTCAAAAGTTACGGGGTGGTGTCCCCCTGTTGTTGGAGCACTGCAGAAGGCTGTTGGCCGCCAGCCTTGGGGAATGGGCTCGGCAGCATATCCTGAAAGAATCCCACAGGGGAGATTCAAGTCAGATGTTCCCCCTCTCCCAGGTCCTCTGCAGCCAGACTGAGCTGGTGCTGTTGAGCACCTGGCAGAGAGGACCTTATCGAATCAAAATCACTGGGAAAAAAAGACCATCCCATCTGGCTGCTTCGGAGAGAGCTGGAGACCATGCTGGCACTGTCCGAGGCAGGCTGCGAGTCGCCCTTCCCCACACATTCCTGGGACGTTTCTAATCATAACTGTGAATGGCATCCCACAGCGCCTTCCTGGGATCAGGTTCCCCTCTGTAAATGCCCAATTCTGGGTTTGCAACCAAAGTCTTGGTGCACAGCTTGACCCACTACTGTCTGAGCTGGTATTTCACGGAGGGTCCATTAATAAAGTTTTTAAGAGAATGGAATTTAGACTTTCAGAGTATCATTGTGACTGTTCAAAGCTGCCCTTTTTTTTTTTTTTTTTTTTAAAGGAAGCCAGCAAAAGACAGGCAAGGATAAAATGATGTATTCCTTGTCCTTTCTTCTGAATCATTCTACAGTAACATATGTATGTAATCAATTATGGAAAGCAAAAAAATAGGATTATTTTTAAGAAGCCCACTGTACTTCATTCCCTTTTTAGTGTCGGCATGTTCACACAATTCAAAAGGGATTGAAGTGATAACGAGTAACTCAGCACATGGCCCTGTCTGCTCAGTTTATTATCGTGCATTCCTATCTGACTGTCTAATCTAAGATGCTTTTAAAGGGCCCATCATCAAACTATCTAAGTGCTGCCACAGGATCTAATTACTAATCTTCAGGAAGAAGCACTGGCTTTGCTGCAGAGTTGGAATAACTCCCCCCTTAAATCTTAATCAAGCAGAGGGGCACAAGACTGCAAAGCATACAAATATAAAACATAAAAGTGTCTCTTTTGTACATAACTCTGTGAGCAGTTGATGCATGACGCAATATAGAACTATTGTTCTATCAGAAATGATGGTGTTGTTTTACACTGCACGAGACCATGAGTCATTAAAACTCTGTTGTACCACGTCCAAGAAATGTTTTCTATTGGCCTGTGTTATTCATCACTTGCATTATTGGTTGGCTTTTCTTTGAGCCTGTTACTGCAGAATTTGAGTGCCCTACAAGTTCTGGTGGATTGACTCTCACAGCATCCCCAGGTCAGGCAACACTATCATTTTCCTTACGTGTTGGGAATTGGAGGCAAAGTTGAAGGATGAGCTTTGTCTAGGGAAACAAGAGGGATTTTCAGGGCAGCGCTCCAAATGCAGCCAGATGTCTTGTGTCATGGTCCTTCCCTGTGGGATCTCTGCTCATCTAAAGAGAGCGTTTTCCCCGGTCTCTTGATGAGCCAAGGACAGGTTCACCAGCTGGACAAAATAAAGCCAGAGCAATATCTGCACCTTTCTACTCCAAGAAGTTATTAAAACTCATAAGGTGCAACAGGCTTATGGTAGCAGTGTTAGATACAGACTTCGTTGCTTGCCATATAAAACAGATGAGGAGGACAAGGGGAGGATGAAGAGAAAGAGCCTGGGATGAGTCTTTTATGCTTCTTACAGAAACTATCTTGCCTAATTCTTGGTGTCTCTTCTTTTCTGAAGTCACTACCAGCCTTATAGTGGCTTCCTGCCTATCAGGAATACCCTGCATATCCATATTCCTGGATTCACAGACAGGAACAGGCTCAGGAATTGCATCTGTCCCAGGAACGGAACCTAGAACTCTTCACTCCAACTCAGTCCACACAGAGTTCCTTGACTCTGTTTGGTTTCCATCAGCCCAAGTACAATTTTCCTAAATCCAGCATGAAACTGTGGGTGGGCACAGTTTGATTTACTATTTGTGTGGGCTGGGTCAGTTTGTAGCAGTACGTTGGCAGCTAAAAACTGAATCTTTATAGCCAACTTTATTATAACTGAAATTGCACCGTTGTGTTAGCTGGTATAATTGTTTCTAAACAAATATACATAGACAGGGTTACACAGTTCATCTTAGAACTACCATCCACTTTATCCTGTGGACAGAAGTATGGATTGCTTAATCTGAACCCCAGCATGGCCTTCTCTTCCCATTATTCAAGTCACCTTCCCCACCAAGCAATAGCAACACATTCACAGAGTTCAAGCACCTACCATAAAGTTATCCAAATGGCTTAAGGCAAATGTCCTCGAACTGATCTGGTTGGTAATTTGGAGGTGAAACAGCATCTTCAAAAAGCATCTACAAAGCCTTCATTTGATGGCATGCTGAAACAGAGAATTCAGCCACTTGCTGCGATGCTCTAATGCGAAACAGTGGGTTTACATCTAATTTGAATAGATTGAGCTTTTTTAGCATCTAGGTGCTGATTTAATGACTTTGGCATTTGATTTCTAACCCTACCACTTGTAATTATTTTGCTTTTAGTGATTTGGTGGAAGTGGTTTTTTAAAATGTTCCAATTTTGTAAACCCTTCCATAGGTCAGCACTGTCAAAAGGTACGGTCGTCACTGGAAAGTCCAGCTTGGATCCCTGCTATGGCTGGCCTGGAGTTAGCAAAGGTGCTTGTTCCCTGCCAGAGGGAACAGATCTGAGCCAAACGTGGGGCTGCAACCAAAACATCGCTTCACACTTCTACAGCTATCTTTTTGCAAGAGGAGACCACCAGATGGCAATCCTCCAGAGCAGAGCCTCTCCCTGCTGCGACTTGAGCCAAGAGCACTCTTTCAATCCAAGGTAAACTGAGAAAATGAAAGACTAAAACGTCCCTGAGCTTTGCTGAAGAATTTAGAGTGAACTTCTGTATCGTAATGGGCAAACTCACCACTGTATGCGCTCTTCTGCCTCCCACTTGTCTGTCTTCCCCACTCTCCTGTTATTAGTCTCTGTGCACTTTGGTAAAACTGCCTATGTCATACCAGATGGTTTGTATAGTACGAGGAAGGGGCTTGAATGACCATGAATAACACATCTCCTATCACTCTTCCTTCCTGTGTTCTCCCATAATTGTATTGTTACACTGCTTTCCAAACACAATTTCAGCCTAGAAGTGTTTGTGTTAGGAAGGACAAAGGAAGGTCTTTAATAACCATCATTTATTTAAAAAAGAAATCAACCATGCTAACCTCAGTAGATCAATCTCTTAAAACCCCACTGTGGGATGTAGATGAAGAGGTAGGGTTATCCTAGAGATGGGCAAGCTGAGAAGTGTCCACAGTCAGGGACCTCTGCCTCCGGAGTTCGGGCTTCCCAGAGCTGAACCCCTCTGCCACAGAGAGAGCTCATCAAGGGTGCCAAGCCCACAATCTCCGCTTGAAGTCACCCTCGTTCCCTGTGCAGCCTTACTGCTGTTGGGTTAAATGACCCCTAAGGTCCCTTCCAGCCTAGGCCATTCTGTGATCTCTGCTCTCCTGCCACCCGCAAGGGTCTGACCTGCAAAATACTCCGCGGGAGTGACTGTGGGCTGCGGTGGATGCCGAGTGCCGAACTGACAGGGAACAGCAGGGGGGGATAGCGGGCCAGACATGAGGATAACCAGGAGAGAGCCCCTGCCCTGTGCTCATAAGGCCCCCTGGGTGTGCAGGTTTCCCACTCCCATCTTCCACCGTGGGACACAGCGGTGCCGGAAAGTAATTGTGCATGGGGAAGGGAATGGTTTTACAAGCAATATGCATAGGCAATCCTCTGTGCCCTGGTCAACTGCACAGCTGTGCACATCTGTGAGCCCTTGAAAGGCCAGAGTTACTGGGGGCATGTGTAAAAGGCTCTGCCCCTTGCATGTGCTTTTTCAGTGCTGCTGGTCTCGTCCCCACGACTCGAGTCTAAAGGAGAAAGGCCCTGATGCCTCCCTGGAAGAGGATGTAGCGCTCACCCTCCCTCTGCATGGATGCTCTCAGCAACCAGAGGTTCTGAAGATCACATCTGGAATCACTTACGGCAGCATTTGGAAGCTCTCATGAGCTGCAATGAGGCACAGTTGTTTAATTACTCGGGGTCCATATCCCTTGCCACTGTGAAGCTGTCAGTGGCCGTTCAACCTCCTCGGCACAGATCCCAGCGCGTCCCCCTGCGTGCTGCTTGTCACATACAACACTTGTGATGGTACAGAAAGCATCGGTTTCATCTTCAGCCCTGCCCTCGTGGTGTCCAGCACAAAGAAACAACTATGGGAAGTTCACTGTTACAGCAAGGGGAATGAAATAAAAAGGAAAAAGTCTTAAATGCTCCAAGAGCCTAGAACAATAGCCCTATAATATTAATAGTTTATCTTACCACAAACTAAAAATGAAGCTTTCATTCCACAGCATCAATCCATTCTTTCACAGGACAAATCTATTTGCAGCAGTTGCATGCTTATCATTATCTGATGAGATATTCTGGAAGAGGAAAGGAGTATGCAAGTACCCAGGACAGACTTTTACCATGATGTTATTGGTACCTCATGCTCTCTTACCAATATAGAATAGATGGACTTTTTGTGGAAGAGGATCCTTTTTGTTTCGTTATCTCTTTGCTTGCTCCTGGAAGTGAAGGAGTTAAGCAGACTGTGCTGTGCGTTTTACTTGTAGCACAAAGGCAGACCAGAAGCTAAGGGTTCTTGCTCTCATCCCAGTGCTGAACTTCAAGGCTGAACTTCCTCTGGAATCGTTTGCATCTTCCTTTTCCGCCTCCAGCAATGCCTCAGAGGTCAGTGTCTTGACCCGGGATGGATGGGATTAGAGCAGGAGGGAGGCTGATGCCTACGCTCAGTCATCTGTTTCGAAGTGGGATGGTGCTCCCAGAGATAACAGGAAGCAGAGAAATGTGAGAAAAAAATGGAAAAAAAAATAATAGAAACCAAACAAGAATGCTGAATGTTCTGGGGATAAGAGGAAACGTGAAAGTGCACGGGATACAGAAGGACAGAGTGCACTCACGCTACAGTGGCTCCAGAGGCACAAGTAAGACATGTAGAAAATGCAAAGGAACCATAGAACAACCACTAAACCAGGACCAAATTCCAGAGGCTCTATCTAAAAGATTCAGCTCATGCTGCAATAAACGGCCAGATGGCTGTGTGTCCCAGAGAGACGCTGCTGGGAAAGGAAATGGAGAGGGGAAGAGTGGGAGAGCGGGGGCACCAAC
>NW_009737305.1:16588-30611 GCF_000703405.1 Apaloderma vittatum
CATTACTCTTCCATTCCCAGTGAAAGAGGAAAAGGAAATGGAGATAAAGAGAGGTCTTCATGGCTCTGGCTGAGCCGGCACAGGAGGCAGAAGAAGCCCAAGAATGTCTTTGAACCTCTTGTACTCACGTATTTTTCTTGCCCTCTTCCCTTCTCACTCTCTTCCACCATTTCAGCCCCCTCTTTTCTTTCTTGCACATTACCCTTCTCCATTTCTGACAGTCTCTCTGCACTTTTTCAGGCGCCCAGAGCAGGGACTGGTTTATAGCACCCTAAGCCACGTGTCTCAGTCTCAAGACCTCTCTTTTGATGCTGCAGAGGGGAGTCCTTCACAGGTCATGGGCAAACAAAGGGGAAGCAATGAAACAAGCCTTTGCTGTTACAAAAAGTGCTCTCCGGCATCCTCAGAGGTCCATGGGATCTGGGTTCATCTTCCTAGTGAAAGATCAAACATTTTGCTAATGAAGTTATACAGGCTGGACTTCCCACACCAGGACAGTTAGGGGGAATGCCGTGCATTTAGGGTTGCATCAATGAGCTTAAAATCAGAATGTTTTCTTGTAGTTCTTGGTACTTTCGGCACTCGTTATGGGATCTTGAATAAGTCGTCTACCCTTTCTGTGTCTTGGTTCTGAAACAGGGAAGAATGCTGACCTTGCTTGATATAAGACCCCCAAGATTTTGTGTTTCATGAAACATTATTGGATGAATCAGCTGCTGTTAGTGTTTTCTCTAAGATTATTAATATGTTTTGGTCCTTCAAACAGCTGTGAAAGTAAGAAACATCAGTGCCTTACAAAGCAGGAGGGTTTTGTTGTTGTTTAGTTTTTTACTGGACTCCTTTTCTGGCTTGAGCTGTAGGTGTTACAAAGTGAATATGGCTTCTTTTATCCTATTCAGCCAGGATACATCAAAGACAAGCTCGCACTAAAGGCAGGAGGGATGAGAGACTACTCTTTACACATCAGTTGGTCGTTCAGAGACAGCCCTGACCCTGCAGGGTGGAGGGCAGCAGCAGGAAAGGCAAAACCAGAACTACCTGGTGCTCCGGCCAGGTGGCAAAACAAAAGCAAATCCAGGAAAAAAAAAACAAAACAAAACCACACAAAACCAAAACACAATATTGCTCTGGTTTGCTTTGATAAGCTCTGTTTCGTCAAATAGCATTCTGTTATCTGTACAGAGACCCTGAATTTACAATTAAAATGAAATTACCATGGGAACTGAGGGACCTGTGTTACATAGAATGAGTCTTTTTACTTTTTCATGTGGAGTAAATCAACAGAAACGGAGGGTCCCATCTCTGCTCCTGGACATGCTGACCTGTGTGACATTATTCCGCCAGGCTGCACGGAGCTCAAAGTAAATTAGCAGGAGCTGTATGGTCTCATCACTGGGAATGCCACTGGAGAAAACAGCACCAGAAGCCAGTACTCGGGTCATAATCCCAGTCTGGCTGTAAAGGGCTGACAAAGTTGGTTCCACCCAGGAACACAAAATAAGAGTTATTATCTGTGAGCAAAGGGAAACAGCTGTCCAGCAGAAGCAGCAGGTTGCAGATTACATTCCCTCCACCACCCCAAGAGGTTAATAGAGCAGGCTGATTTATCCAAGCTTTAAAAAAAATAATTATATATATTCAGGAAAGGGGGAAAAAGAACTGGTTTTGCTTTTTTCTTCTTTGTTCTGTATGCTGCCTACTTTAGGTTGGCTAAGGTATTCTTTCTTCTAAGCGTTTTATTTTTAACATCACTGTTTGTAAATTATTTTTCTTTTTACATGCCTACCTTTAGAAGGAGATTAAAGTCTGCTGTTAGGAAGACGTTGGTAGTACTTCTGTCCCTGGGTGCTTGAATGACAGGGTGTAGTACTTTGAGAAATCAGCATTTTTAGAGCTGTTTGCTTTCATCCTTGCTTTGAATCTGTTTTAGAACCTGCTGACTAAGCAGGAAAATAAAGAGATGGAGTGGGGAGGGGACTGGCTGAAGCAAGAGGGAGACAACAGACCACCATAACACCTTGTTAAAGGATTGCTTTTCTACCGAGACTGCTAATAATGTTGCAGATGGTTTTACCTTCGCTACAATCCCATGAGCAGGAGCTGAATATTAAGAGAAATAATAGTTTCATGGATAAAACAGTAAACCGGAAACTGCAAATGGTGAACCAGATACCGCAAATTTTATATATTGTCTTCAGCAAGACGCTATGGGATAACTCATCTGCAGAAAAGCAATTTGTTTTTCTGCCTTGCCTTCTGAAGCTGCGTGCTATTTGGTGTCTCACGTGACCCCCCCAGCATCTACCCAGGGGGATTGCTGTGTCTCTAACCACCACCACAACGGGAAAATCAATGGCGTGGGCTGAATCCTGGAACACTAAACTTGGCCGTGACTGTATCGTTTCCACTCAGCAGACAGGCTGATCGCTTCTGGCACCTCGAAGAGCAGGAGGCCTGCTTTACCCACTGGCTCAGATTCCAGATCCCCTAGAGCAACAGAAATTGAAACACACTGTCCAGAAAGATTTAACAAAATAGTCTTTCACCCACAAAGATGGGCACCAAGCCATTCTTGCTTTGCCTCTGCCTCGCAGCATACCGGGCCTGACAGGTGACGCGAGTCCAAGAAAGCCAGAAAACCGAGAGGAGAATAATTCTTCGAAGTCGAAACAATTGCAGCATAGAAAATAGTTGTGTTTCTGGGCTGTAGAGACAAATGCATTTCTCTCTATCTGCCATACCATTTCAGACTACACAACAGCTCAAGGAATGCAGGCTTTGGAACGGACTTTGCCCTGACTTCCTCCCCAGTCCTGCTTTTCAAGCCAGAAATCCCTACCTGCATCATCAGAACATAAAATGCTTTCGCTGCATCTTTGTCGGAGTTTTCTTTGACTTGCTTAATGAGGTGCGGTGTATTTTTATTATCATCATCATCTGCTTTGCATCCAGGATTCCCAGTCGTAGCCCTGCAGCACCAGCTGCTCTATACGTATAGAAAAACGGCAACAGACTTGCCCTGAGGAAGTTTATCTGAGCAGACTTGCTGAACCCTCCTCGTGACCCATAAACGGCTGGTTCCTGCACCTTCAGAAAGCGATTTCTGTTTACAGTCATCTTCGTTCTCTGGAAATAAAGACAGTTCGCACAAAATCTGGAAAACAGACCTAGATCTTTTCTCACTGTGGACAGGAAAATGTTTAGATCCATTGTAAGTGGTGAAAACTTCCCAGGGGATAATGCCAGCTTACTGGGAAGAACCTTTCAGACACTCTTTTGTGCTGCTTAAAATCGTGTCATTTGGATGTTACCCCTCAGGACACCGCACAGCCCCGCGATGCAACAAAACCCCAACAACCAAACAAACAAAACCCCCACAGCAGCGTGCTAAAATCCATGCTTTTATCTAGGGCTCTCATACATGGGATTTTTTAAATTTGTTGTTGTTGTTCCCTCCAGGAAATTTTATTCCGAGCAGAATTGAAGAACACATATGCTTTCCTGGATTTCTGTGTGTCCAGCAGCTGCTTTGATCAGGTAGTTCTGTGTCCAGGAGCCCTGAACCTATCCTTTGGGTATGTAAAGCTCATCCCTACAGCACCTGCAGAGCTGGAAGGAAACTTTGGAGCTATTTAAGCATGCAGCTCACAGACAAACCTGCATATGCAGAGTGAATCCACGGTGTTTGTGATGTACTACACGGAATGCCTGAACAGAAACATGGCAGTCCCACACCCCTCCGGCAAGATAAACACTGTTGTGAGAGGGAGCTTGATAAAAAGCTATATGTGGAGAAACCAAGCACATGAGCTGGGCAGCAGGTAGCAGACGTGTTATTCCAGGGCTGGGATCCTCCAGTTCTCTCTATAGGAGGGCTTATCCTGCTCTATGCTGGGACAAGCCCCAACAACTTAGAAATACGCTGCCTGGGTTCCTGTCCGCCCTTCGGCTGGTGCTTTGGCTCTCTCCTAGATCCAGCAGCCCTCGCTTTGAGCAGCCTCTTCAGCACGAGTCGGCAGGAGCTGCGGGCGTTCGCCCCCCTGCAGAACATCACGCGCTGCCCTTGCCGAGCGCCCCTGTCCAGATTCTCCATCCCTGGGGAAATATTATGGCAGCTGTAGCCACACCTTGCTCCTGTAGACATGCCCGATCCCCACCTTTGTGATGGGTCAACACCCTGAAGAACAGCTACAGTTACCCATTTCGATAATCACTATCTAGAGACAGCAAGGGCCACTCTTCTCAGCGGATTTTAATGATGTTAGTCATCTTGGGCTTGGCACGGGGTTCAGAGAGCTTTCTCTTTCTACTTGTAGGCATCGCAGAATCTTCACACAAACTCCCACAGTAAGTGGGCTCATCTCTGGCTTGGAGACAAATACTGAACATGCAGGTACCGAAACCAGGCTTCTAAGGCAATTTGTGTTTATTCCTGGGAAGCAACAAGAGGACACAAGTCTTTTTCTTCCTCCTCTCTCATCAGTAAAAATGTTTATTCCTCAATACAAGAAAGAATGAGCGTGGCAAGAAGTGGCAAAGGGAAGAGAGATCTCTCTGAAATGAGTAAAGAAATTCCAGTAATTGAACAGCACATATTTTGACATACTGAGTTATTAAATTTTGAGAACTGATGAAATAGCTCTCCAGACATAGCACTGGCTTCCCAAGTGCCAGGATAAATACCAGAGCTTAGGCAGCCTGATTTTCAACACAGATACATTGCCCATGCCCACAGGCAAGCCTATGGTTGCTGCTGATAGAGAACATGTTTAGGAAAATGCCTAAAAAGGAGAAGGTGGCTCTGAAGGTAACGGAACCGCAAATGCTGCTGCACACATGCAGATAGATGCCGTTCGACAACCATGGCTTAAAGATCATTAAATTAGAGCCTGTGCCTCAACATTCCTGCAAGCTCTTCATTTTCTACCCGTTTTACTGAAAGCTGAGGAATCTTCTCCCACGCAATCTCCTCCTCCAGTTTCTATAACCTGCTGCGTTTCCAGCTCTTTTCTGTTCCAGCGGAAGCTGACGGGACCACTCCCCCAAGCCGGATTTGGCACTGTGCATCGCTACCTAAGAATACACTTGGATCTTGGCTTGCAACCTGAAATGCGCTGCGGATCCCACTCGGCTGCAAATTGAATGCTTCACAATGAAACTGTTCTTATCCTGCAATAGCTGGGAGCTTTGTTCTTAATAACTAATAATCATCCCTTGCACATATGTAGCATCTTTCATTCAGAGGTCTCAAAGCACTTAATAAGCAACAATTAATTAACCCTGTAACATCTCACTGCTGTAATTAAAGCACCTATATAAGGAATAATCGCACCACCCGTGATGCCGGTTCTAGTAATTTCATCAAAATGCAGCAGATATGTCGCAGCAGTTCGTAGTGCAATGCAGCAAACAGTAGGAGCCTTAGAAAGACCCTAAAAAGTTCTGTATTAGGCTCTGGAGAGGGATTCAGGAAAAGAAGAATATAGATAATTCGTCAGTGTTACAGGATTTCTGGACAGCACGCTTTAATATTTCTCTTTTGTAGATATATTAATCACTGGCATGATTTTTTTCATCACGCTCCTGTTAGGATTCCCACAGAAGCCTTGATCTGCAATTCCCACAGAAATAGTCGAGTCAAGGTTTTCAACTTCCCGGCACCAAGTTTAGGGATCAGTTAGGCAAGACTGCCCAAAGAAGGCAAATGAGTTTGCGTGTCTAGCCCATGCCTTTAAAATACCTTTGAGACTTCTCGATTAAATAAGAAATAGCAGCAAGGAGCATTAAAGTGCTATTAGCTCCGACTCCCGGGTATTCCATTTGCATTCCAGAGCTCAGGGCATTAAACAAACAACAGCCATTGTCTCACAGCCAGAAAGGCCCCTTCATGTCACGGTGTTTATTAGACACTCTCAGCAGGCCGGTTTAGGGATATTTCATGTTTCATTATCGGTTATGAAGAAGAGCTGCCTCCCATCTCATCTTTTTCTAGTGCTGCATTAGCTTCTTTCCTGCCCTTTTATACCTCCCGTTCAGTAAGAGCTCTCCTATCTTCCCGTGCAATTACAGAGTTTCATTCCAAGATGGGGGAAAAGGGAATTTGTTCCTTTAGAGAGCTTTCCTCTGCACACAATGCTTTGAGGCATCTGCCCAGATTTATATAATCTGACAGCTTAAAGATGGAACAATAATAACAACAATGGCAAGACTTGCCTTTTTTTCCAGCAGCTCTCAAAGCAATGCAGTGTTCTTCATAAACATTAATTAAGTCTTCAAGCATTGCCAGTGTTTTTATAAATGGGAAATCTTAAGCAAACAGTGGTTCAAGCGACTTGCAGGGTGTCACAGGAGTCAGTAACATTGAGGAACAGAGTCCAAATATCCAGATCAGTATGGGAAGGCCTAATTTTGACTTATTCCTTTCCACTATGTAATTAAAGCGTGTGTCTAGGGTGCTTGTTTATAAGAAGCCTCTGTAATTCCTGCTTTGCTGATCTCTCTTTCCAAGCCCACGTACCATCAGCCCGGACCAGTACCCAACGCTGCGAGGATACTCTAAAGCAGTGCTTGAAATGCTAAACCTTGCCATGTCATAGCCAAGATTTTTACAGGGCGCTGGACCACAGCAACAGAAGAAATACAGACTGATACTGAGTTACCTTGTGTTGTTAGGCAAGAAACAGCAATAAAAGACCGAGAACTTACCAGGTATAATTTACAACATAGTTTTATTGAACCCAGAAGCTCTAGGCCAACTGAAACCAGGCGAAGCTGTAGCAGCCAGACTCAAAGTATTTAACATGCATAAAACCGTGAAGATCTGGAATTTCATTAAAACAGAAAGACAAGTATCTTGCTTCTGCATTTAAGCCAATCTTTGGAAAAGGTCCAGAAGAAGACTGGGGGCGAGATTTTTCCCCACGCGCTCTCTCTATTGCCTAAACAAAGGAGAGCCAGGTTATTGCCATCAAAGCTCTGCCTTGTGCTCTGCAGAGAAAAGAAAAGCGTTACCTCAAGTCTGGGTTTGTACTGCTCCGGATCCCTGCAAGGGCAGCAGAAAAGAATGACGACTTCTCGCGTTGGAGGGCTGAGAACGCACCAGCTGTAACTTCAGCTGGATGGGTAACCACTGCTTTAAAGTTTTCGCATGCTTCATACACCAATTCCTCCTGAATAGTAAACTAATGAGTGGCATAAAATGTGCTGTTAATTAAAAGCTTCTAAAACGCCAACCTTCCCCACGCTTCGGCTCAAGTCAGCAGTTCTGCAGGGCTTGGTTTAGGCTGCAAACCAGCTCGCAGCCTCTGGCAGCGGTGTTCAGCTAATTTCGAAAGATGTTCAGCCAGTTTTTAACCCTCTGTTAAGAGACATCCACATCTTGTTTAGATTTACCAGACAGCTTGCTCCTGCTAAGAAACATTTGACATGGCAGAGCTCTGTCAAACAGCTCAGAGGTGGTGGTTTCTGCCTGGAGGACCCAAGCCAATGTCAAAAAGATATAAGGAACACTCTAGCTCAGTGTGAAGTCAAAAAAATGCAGCTAATCTACCTCAACAAAAGATGACGTGGTGCATGCTTCACCTAGGAGACCTAACTGGGTAATAATAGCTTTAAAAATGATCTCAAAGAACCCAGGCAAAGAAGGGTGGGTAACAGTTTCTGCAGCATTTGTTCCTCAAGCCAATTAAAAAAAAGGTTTCTTCAAGTATTTATGGATTAATAGACAGAAGACTAGATCTTAAATTAAATATGTAGTTTGGGACATTCTCCTCTCATTTTGCTCCAGATTGGTGTTCAGGATGGAGAACTTGCCTTGCAAGGAATGTTCTTGTTTAAACGGCCTGATAAATTGGATTCCTTTGATGCTGTTTGCTCTTGCCTTCCTTAATCTCTCCTAATCATAATAATGGGGTTTTTTTGTGTCTGCAATGCATCTGACCTACTTCCACATTCCCCCTATCCTGCTGTTCTTTTTTGTCCATGTTCTCTATGAAGTATTGGTATTCCCTCCCCTCCTGTTCCCACTAAAATTCTTCAGAAAAACTAAGATCCTGAGGCAAATCAGGAGACGTTTTAATTCTCACTGCCCAGAGAATGCTGGAAACCGCACACTAGGATTCTTCCCCTTTAACTAGTCCAGGCATCAACCTTTATCCGTCTGAAGATACGGCCAGCCTACGTGGAATTTGTTGAAGTATTTGAACCATGAGACTCTGCAGAGACCTACAAAATGCAAACAATTCCATTTTTAATCACTCCAGCAGAAAAATAATACGGCAATCAAAAAAAAAAAAAGGAAAAAAAGAGAAAACAGCAACTTTGACACAGGGATGGAAAGAAAATAACTAGCTTTAAATAGTGGCAGGTGCATCACTTGCGATAAATTATACAGCATCCATCCCAAACTCTGTCTGAAGCAGAAGGGTAGCCCAGGGATTAGGGTTTTAATAGCGAATTTAGAATTGGAGATTACAGTCCCTGCTCCACTACAGCCGGTCTCTATGCTGCTTTGGCCATTTACAAAGCAGGGTTAACAATTTTTCTCTTCTCTTGGTGACACCAAGACACCGGCAATGCTGAATATTGTCAGGCTGTTAAGGTGAAATACAATCTAAAATATTTTCCATTTTTTACCAACTCCACTCTTCCTTGGGGAGCAGGAGAGGTAACGGAAAGGCAGCTTTTGCAACAAGAAAATAATTTCTTTCCTCATCTCTGGCACACTCCACTAGGAAACCATTAGCAGAGGTTTTGCGTGCAGATTCTCGTTCTGAGTCAGCGCTCCCGCACACTTTGCACCATTCTGTAGCGGCAACGCTCCAGTCTTCACATTTTGAGTGTCTTGTGACCAAATTAGTGAGTTTGCTATCTGCCTTGAGAATATGACTGGCTGGAAATGCCTGGCTTTTGGGATATCCATCCAGCCGAGGCAGGCAGGAACCGGGCAACTCCACATACAAACCGCATCGATGGTGTGATTTGTGCCGCGACTAGAAAGCGGTGAAGGAAAATCAGGTAACTGGAAATACACCGCCAGGCAAAACACAGTCAACTCAGTCTTGGAGCTGGTCTGCACGTTGGAACTGGAAGATTTGTGAAGAGCAGTACAGAATCTGACACCAAACTTGGAAGAAAAAAATAACCAAGAGTTCTAATTTCCCTCGTGTGTGTCAGTGCTTCTTAACTAATTGCCTCAGCGGCAGTATTCCTGAGTTGCTGCAGCACGGGGGAGAGGAGAACCTGGGCCCGTGTTCAGGGAACAAAATGTTTAGAGCCAAGCAAGCAAAGACAAAAGGACAAAAAGAATCAAAGGGTGTTGTATCTGATCCAAGAACACAAGGCAGTTAGAAAACCAGTCTCGTAAGTAAATGGCAGGTACTATAGTAGCTAGAGAGCTGAGAAACAAAGGTATTTCCTGTGCAATAAACCAAGTAGCATTACATAAAAGAAGAACTTAATTTAAAGGGACAACCATCCTCCCTCTGTGCTTTCTGCTGCATTTAACGCTTTTGTGACAAACCAACAAGATACCCTCATATTGCAGCGTGCAACAGGGCCTCACTTTACCACAAAATCTCTTTTGTTATTTTTATCGATGCCAAGCCAAAGCTCAATGAGGACTGAAGAGCTTCTCCATCCAAGAGCCGTTCTTCTGCTTGCACCGTGCATTCAGTGGATTAATCACAGGTCTCATTCCCACTGGCTTTCTTGCACTTGTCAGAAGAATTGTGCAAAACTCCCCTGCAAATGCGAAAAGAAAGACTCCTAGAATAAGCAGGCTTAAAAAAAAAAGACAAAAAAAGCAGCTTTGACTGGAGTGTATATGTCTAATAGCTTAATTACGATGCTAAGTCGCGGAATCTGATGATAAAAAAAAAAAAATCAGCTATCCCCAGAAGACACATGATCTAACATTGCAAATCTAGCTCCTAAGTCTGCTGCCTGCTGAGATAACGAAGAAAGATTCACTCAGACCGAGGCATCTTTTTCATTTTGGGCACAGCACTGCTCAGTGTTGTGCGAGGATGACTAGGGAGGGGGACAATTGGCACGGAACAGGCTGACACGGCCCAGGCTGCCGGGCAGGTGTTGCTCCCTGTCTGATTCCTTGGGCGCTGCGAGATGAAGAAAAAACCGGGCTATAAGGAAGGCTCAGGGGCAACAGTTGCCAGTAGGATTCCTGCCTTAATTTTTGGTTTGCTATCACTGTAGAGACGCGTGTGTGTTTACGTTCACCCCATCTGTGGAACAGAGAGAGATTCTGCTCTGATTTTGCTTCTTGTAAACTATTCTTCTATCACAGGAATCCTCACAAGTCACCTGATTCCCTGGCAGGTATTGTTATTTATTAATGCCACTGAAAAACCCGCACCTGCCCTTCGGGTAGCAATACCTGGTGACCCTCCTTAATCTCTGAGCTGAGAACAAAGCTACCATCATATTACCTTCAGAAAACCATCAGCAGCTCCAGTAGTAGAACGCTAGGCAACAAAACTCTGGTCTATTAAATAAATCGGGATGTGCTTTCTGTTTTCTGACCTACATATTTAATCAACCCGTCTCTTCAAGGGGCTGATAGCATGTAGCTCCGCTCTAAGGACAACCTGAGCGTTTCCGTCCTGTAAGGGAGCTCCAAAAAAGTGCCACAACTGATGATGCGGCATTTTAAAACAGATTTCCAGATGCAAGGAGGTGCACTTCCTATCCACCTCCTGGCCGAGGAGCGCAGGCGTTGAAACAGACCTACAGTTTTGGAATTGGCATGTAGAGCATATATTAGAGAATTATCCTTGTAAGGGACATTATTTCTTACGCCTTTCTCCTTTACTTGCCTACAGGCTAAAACGCTTGGCCCAACTGTCATTCGAGGGTGCTCAGGGGGAGAGCAATCACATAAAAGTGTTTCAGTCTTGACCTCAGGCCAATTTCTCTCTAGTCTAAGTCAAATCAATCAGCAAAGGAACCTTTTAGCTAAATTCCCTGCTTACTCCTCATACTTTCTCTTTCCTATCCATTGCCCAAAGCCACCCTCGACCTGTCCCTTCCTTCCAGTGTTTTTTTTTTTCCTCAGTTTGTCCCTACTCGCAGGGCCCCATAAGCTATCTGGCTCTCTCTGTGATGCTGCCTCCCCTTGTTTAGGATTCTCAGCCAGTGCCCAAGGGCCAGAGCAGCCTCTGCTGGCTGTGGCGAAAGTCTGGAACTATCAATTAATCTGCTGGTTCACAGGGTGAGCCCAGCATCAGCTCAGTTTGTGCAGACATTTTCCACAAGAGAATTTTACTCACTCCTTTATTCCTGTGCCCTGTAGGTACAGAAAAGCTGGAACAGTATCTCACATCTGCTGTTGGACTCGCCACATCTCTTGTGCACAGTTCTTACCACCTTTTCTACTAACTCACACGAGATATTATCTGGCTTGGTGCACAGGACGGCTTCCAATGGGGACTGCTCCCTCTCCTCTTCCAGACTTTTGTGGTGGCTAATGGGAATAGGGATGTATGTGCCAGCAATAATCACCTTTTATTCCCAGTAAAAAAGATTGTGGTCCCGGTATCTGCACAGGACTTACTCAGGCATGTGCCCTAAAACATATGTCACTTCTGTCATTTTGTCAAGCGCACACAAAACAGGCAAGTTGCCACAAAAATTTACACTTGGAAAATCACTTTTGCAAAAGATCGAGCTTAAATCAGTGCCCTGCCCGTGAAAATCGAGCAAAACCTATGCTGAAACAACTCACTTGCAAGAGGAGGTTTAAAACCTATGCTGAAACATTGCCAGATAACTCATTTGTAAGAGGAGGTTTCCCTTACTTCCATCAGTTTCTATCTGGGACACCCAACCACTACAAGATTTAAATACCTCTTCTAATAATAACTGAGTATATTTATAGATATTTGTAGATATTTTCATCCTCCGGATAAATACGCAACACTAATTCCTGTTTAGCACTGAGCACCAATATCTTAAGGCAGCCACTGCTGCTGCTGATTGTAAATATATAGTTCTCGAAGTCAGTATCAACTTTAGCTTTCCTCAGCTCCAAGACAGTGTGGGAAAAATTCTGCTTTTAGTTGCAAACCTATAATGGTAGAGGAATTCTCAGCTTTTATATTTGATCTAAGGAACCACCTTGAGCTTTTGGGGAGCTCACAGCCAAATAAAAGAACTTGGTTCTGTCACGGCTCTCCTTATAGCCAGCTGCTGGGAAGTTTTGCCCATCCCTGGATTTCACAGTTTGTTTGTTAACAAGGAAGAAATTTAATTTAACAAACCCTTGAAAGATAAACTTCCATCTGTCCTTAGATGTGGGCTCAGTTCCCTGGACAACAACGGAACAGCAGAAAAAGCTGCCTCAGCCCTCAAATTCTAAGGTGGATGAAGATTTCACCAAAAATTTCACTGAATGTCCCCAGGCTGATTTATCCAACCAAAACACAGGACAGTCGTCAATGCAAGGGGGTGAGCTCCAGATGTTGGAACTGCACAATGATCCACTTCAAGAAAGGAATAACGCAAGATTAACATGGGACACAGCAAAACGATGCTGTCTTGTTCTGTCCTGCTTGCTTTTGAGCCCTCCTGACAGCACAGCCTTTACCTTTGTTACGCATTTTACTACAGCTCTCTTGGATTTGGCTACGTCTAGAGTGCACACGTGCGTGGGGGAGGAAACATCTGCAAGTTTCCATAAGCCAGAGCCTGCCAATCATCTGCATCACATGCGACGTGTTCGCGCCCGACAGCTCCGTCAGGCTCTCCCGGAGGCTCCCTGAGATGCCACACGGCCAGCCCAGCTCCAGAAAGCAGCTCTGCTTCTGCTGGCAGGTACCAGAAGCCCTTTCTAGCACCTGCACTTGCAGCCCCTCACCTTCCCTCCTTTCGCTTGCTCTCCATGCAGGACTGCAATTTCAGTGGGTGCAATTGGAAAGGCAGAGTTCAGATCTCATCCCAGTTTCCACCCTGACAGCCCGTCGCTTTGATTTAAACCCTCCTCGTCTCAGCGGTCTACCTCCAGACTCCTTCTCTTGGTGTTTTCAGGCACCCTTCTAGCAGTCATCTTTCAACTTCTTATCCTTCTTCCAAAGTAAAGAGCTTCTAGACTTCATTCCACCTCCTCAGGGTTCCAGACGCCCAACCCTATGCCAACTCACGTTGAACATTTGAATGTAAGGAACTGCCAGAGTTATCATCCTTACAACAACTGGATGTTATAGCTCCTGGATCAGAGGTTAAGCCACTCTATAAGAGAGACAGAAAAAAAATCCAAAATTAAAAATTCAGGATACCGCGCACTTCTCACAGGATACTTGTCCAGCTTGCGTAGTTAGACCTCAGGCCTGATCCAATCTGCTGTGTTCACTCACTTCAGGCAACGGAGAGATGTGAATAGAAACAGGCAGCTCTAGCCACACACAGTCATAAATTTACAAATTATTACACAACATAATTTGCATTAAACAAGGCAGGGTCTGGTCTAGCCCGCACGGCTAATCTCCATCACACGCTGTCTCAGATACTCTTTCCCAACTAAGGAACCGTGCTTGATTACCAGAATGGCCGGGTCTCCCTCAGCCCAGTATTTTTACTTGTTGGTGTGCTACCACGTTTTAAGTTCCTGTTCTTTCTCAGCTCTTTCCCAATGGGGTAGGTGTAATGCTAGTATGCTCTAATTCACATCAGTTTCCCAAGCCCAGGGTCGTTTCTCCATAGGAAAAGTATCCAAGTGTGAAGTTATTAAACAGAGATCTTGAGCATTTGTCTAGTCAGTCTTGCAGGGCTTCCGCTTAGATGCTTTATTAACACATTTCAATCTCTAGTCTCATCACCAGAGCAAGCTGAGGCAGTTCTCCACCCACGCCAGTGCCCGTAAGTACTTGGAAAACCGATGGTGCAATGCCCCTCAGACAGTTGGGGTTGTGACCAGCAGGAGGAGGGAGGTGATCATGCCCCTGTACTCAGCACTCGTGAGACCTCACCTCGAGTACTGTGTCCAGTTTTGGTCACCACAGTACAAGAAGGA
>NW_009737305.1:30907-36615 GCF_000703405.1 Apaloderma vittatum
AGGCTGCCCAGGGAGGTGGTGGAGTCACCAACCCTGGAGGTGTTTAAAAAAATAGTAGATCTAGCACTTGAGGCTGTGGTGTAGTGGTTAGATATGCTGGGATGAAGGTTGGACTAGATGATCTTCAGAGGTCCCTTCCAACCCCTGACATTCTGTGATTCTGTGATTCTGTATCTGTCTCGGATTATACCAAAAAATTGCAATTTCGCAAACTTAAGAGAATTGGGCAGAAGAGAGAAATCGTGTGAACAGGCAAGCAGTTGCAATAGAGTCCCACTTCCCTTCTCACCACGGTCACAGGGGCTGGGACGCGCTCGCCTGAAGTTTGTTCTCTCAGAGGAACAGCCACGTGATGGACCCAACCAGTCACCTGATTTCACAGATGCTTCATGGCAGTATAGCTCCAGGAACATTTATGAGACTATAAAGGGGGGAATTAAAGAGCAGGCACTCAAAAGAGCAATTTTACTCTATCCCAAGCACAGCATCACATTTGCACGCAGGGAGGAATAAGCCCGATAAGTGGAAGAATTCCATTCAGCAGCCTGGGCGCTCATCTGGGAGGATTTGACCATCAAAGAGACAGGCAGGAACAGAAAGTTATATTCTGCTCCGCTTGTATTTATACATAGTTGAACTTTACATATGCCTAGTCCTGGAGACTGTGTGTGTACACTAAGAATATTTTGTAAACATTAGAGAAGTTCGGGGCTTTGAAAATCAATTTATTCAGTTCCACTTCTAATCTTCCTCATTGCCTCCTATAACCAAACAACGTTCTCTATGGGGGTGATAGTAACAATTTTAAAAGGGTAGAAAAACATCCAGTTCCTTGGGTGAAGGCTACAGAACGCTGCAAATTTATACTGTTGTTTGCAAGCTTCTTGAGTATTCAATGACTGTTCCAGCCAAGAGGATGGTAATTTTTTGCTAAAGAGTCTAAATGAATGGTTCATTAAAAATCTGATCTCAGTTATTCTGAATGCGTATCTTTGTGAGTCTAGAATTCACTTGGATTTACGGTGCCGTGCACATGTACAGAAATGTGCCCAACTAAAGGATCTGTACCAACTATGCGTTGGTATTTGGTGGGAGAAAAAGCAGGGTTCATCCCCACTGGAGCTTTTTAACCCTCAGTAAAATCTCTGTGTTAATTACCTCTGGTACCAACCACGTGCAACCAGCATCACACCTGCCATGACCACATTATTTATCTCTCTTCCTCTTTATCACTTCTGCCAGAAAACAGCACCGAGTTGTGGCATCATCAGCAACCGTTTGACATCTAAGGCTCTGTTCCTGGGTGTATGCAGCACTGTAAGCAGCCAGGTAGTCACATCTCTTTCCTTTTGTGCACCCCACGCCCTCTCCTTTTCCAAGGATGAGCAGCTTTAAAAACATAGAGATGTTTTGGGGTTTGTCCTATGTGAGTCTGGGGCGTTCTGATACCTAAAGATGCGAAAACACCCCAACAAACCTAGCCATAAAATAGCGTAGGAAAAAAACACGTCTCCTATCTCTGATGAATAGGAGCTGAGATGTCTGAATACAGAACGTTTGGGACTGGAGCACAGCACGTCACCAAGTGAGTGACCTGCTGAGCAACCAGCCAGCCAGAGTCAATATAGCCACTGCCAGGAAGAGATATATTTATTCTCTGAGCGCGAGTAGGGATATTGGTAAAGACAGAGTCTTTGTCTCTCTTCCCCAGAGTCCTCTCAAACATGCCGGATTTGCTACTCAAGTTATTTGGATGAAGTCTCTCACTCTTATCGCTCACATCTACTTTTGGGAAAAAAGCCTGGCTTCAGTGGTCAGTAGCAATTCTCCTATTGGCTTCCACAGAGGTAAGATTTCATGCCTGAGTTCTCAATCCTAACTGAATTACTAGATTTGCCAACTGAAATGGAGACTAGTTTAACCCTGAAGTTAGTGAAACTAGTCGTACTTTTATGCTGATCCTTTTTTCTCGATGGCAAAACACTCGCTGGTTTAGCTTCATAAGTGTTCTGATAAATTAGATAACCTCTCTCTGCAGTAATTATCCAGAAGCCTCAGTCCAAATTCAGAAGCCCTGTATAACAAGCTCTCTAAATACACAATAGGACCTGTCTGGCTCCTGCAATCCAGAAAGGATTCGCCTTTCTCCCCGACTTATGTATATCCAGGAGACTTATCCTCCAAGTGATGGCAGGAATTGCCTCACTCATTTCCCAAATCTAGCATGAGGCATGACTAACGCCTGTCATGTGCCCTGAAACACTGGGAGGAAAGGTGCTACAGAAATGCAAAGCAGCTTTTGGGAACAGAAATACATGGCCTCTCACTCTTCCTCCCCCCCACCTTTTTTTCTTTCACACTTCTTTGTTGCGGTCCCAGTTTATTTTGTAAACAGAGTCGAGTACTCTTTGGCAATGGCATCAGCATCTTCTCAAAACAAACATACAAAGCTCAGAAGAAATCTCCAAATGCAACTGATCATCTTAAATATTTATCATGTCACTCCAAGAAAAATATTTAAGATGCGCAGAACATTAAGCAAAGGAAGGAAAGATGCAGTGTTATCTCACATGAAGATGTTTATCTTCTCAAAGCACAGCCAGGCCAGCTGATACAAAACAAAATAAAACTCTGAACTAGCTATCAACATAGCTGCCCTCTAGAGCTCCTCTCAGCAGAGGCTGAGGCATATTTCCATGGACATTGCCAGACAGAAAAGCCACCACCATGAAATCTAAGCCAGGAAAAGATCCCCTTCTGCGATTTCCCTAATCTTGTCCCTCAGTGGCAGAAGGAAAAAAAAAAAAAAGTGGGGAAAAAAGTACCTACGCAACAAGCCACATGGATCAAAATGTCCTCACTTGGGAGAAAAAACAAAATCACACTCTTGTTAACAAATAACTATGCAATGGTTTTTCAAAGCTGAAACTCAAAAATCAGATCTGGAAGAACTGACATCTGGCCATATTCTTCTCTCTCATCCTTAGGGTAAGTTTTTTTTTCCTGAAAGCACTGCCGAACTTGCTGATGAGGTGATCACGGCCGAGTGACCTTCAGATCCGACATGAAAAGGGCAGACGAGCCCTCTAGACACACAACAGCAACCTATAACTGGCAAGGGCTGAAGCAATTCAGGTCAGTCCTTTCTTGTTCGGGGGAACTGGATACAGGGGCTCTGCACTTTTCATGCAAGTTGAAGCATTTCCTGGCATCTTGAAGAGCCACTCAAGTTTTCCACAAAATTACCAAGACCAAGGACTGACGAACAAGAAACAGGGAGAAAGTTTTGAGAGGGGAAAACATTCTCCCTTTATTTTATTTTATTTTTTTTTTAAAGCAAAGATGTTCAGACAAAAAGTAAAGGCAGTGAGCTTCGAATCGCCAGGCACAATCTTGGTGGGAGGCAGTTAAAGGGGAAATGCAGCAGGGATCCTGAGCACCGAGTCGAGACCTTTCTTTGATCTCCGGTTTTCTCAAGCTGCATTCCCATCCGCAGCCCACCATTTGTTTTTAGTTAGACATAATGAAAAATACTCTGCTTGGGAAGAGCAGCAAACAAGCCTTGCAAAAATCACACAGCGACAGCCAGTCAAAATAAGGAAGAACTAAAACCACAAAAGAGATGATGGTGTCTAATATAAAGAGGGAAAGGCTCAGCTACTTGGGGATGCTCTGGATATTTTTCATCCAGGGATTTCAAAGTCACTCAAATCCGTGATGGATACATAGGGATCACCTACTCACAGATTACTAAATTTGCAGTCTCCTATACGTGGAACCAACAAACCTGCTTCCAGTGCCCCAAGGTTTTATCAGCATCGAGCCGTGTGGGCACGGGCCTGGATCATCCTAATTAACTTGTCAGGTTTGACAGATCAGAGTTGTAGGCTGTAGCACACACAAGCACAATAAATCACAAGATTTTGCCTTGTCATCATTGTCATTTAGGTCTTTTTTTTGCGTCCTCTTTGGTTTATTTGCCCGCATCATTACTCTCTTCCTCGGTTTAGGGGGTGCTGTGCAACATCTTCGTGATTTGCTGCCCAAACCCCACCAACGTTCTTAACTCCCGTTTTGTTTGTTGGCATCTGGCACAGCATATGCTGACACGAAGCAGCTCACATGTCTCCGAGCTATTGTTCCAGACTCTGCGCATTTACAGTTAGCATCAGTGGTTCACGACGGCCTTTGAAAATTTTCATCGCAACTCAAAATTCTTCAGATCCTTTACATTAAAATTCACAACTAAATTAAAGCTCACAACTCAGAACGACTGCGTGCTTACGGCTTGCTTTTCCAAGTCGCCCGATACGTTAGCAAACAGCGGTATCGTTTATCCAAACACTCTGGATAGCTGGTATCACCAGAGTCGTCTTAACGAATATTACACACTATATTTACAGTGTTTCACAGATGGAAGGGAAAACCAAAAAGCATCAAATGCAGCTTGTGGAATAGTTTCAACTATGCGTCTCACTTAAAAACATTTCTGAAAGCGTACCAAGTGGGCCACATCACATCTGCTTTTGCAATGCGAACGTAGCTGTCACCCTGTGGTTAAGACAAAGTACAGGTGAATGGCAACAAGAATGATCCTAGAATCCTAGACTGGCCTAGGCTGGAAGGGACCTTAGGGATCATCTAGTCCAACCTCCCTGTCATGGGCAGGGACACCTCTCAACTAGATCATGATCCTCAAGGCTCCATCCAACTTGGCCTTGAACACCTCCAGGGAGGGGGCAGACACAGCATCTCTGGGCAGTTTATTCTAAAGTCTTGCCACCCTCGTACTGAAGGATTTCTTCCTAAGGTCCAATCTAAATCTATTCTCCTTCAATTTAAACCCATTTCCCTTTGTCCTGTCAGTGGACACTCTTGTAAAAAGTCCCTCCCCAGCCTTCCTGTAGGTTCCCTTCAGGTACTGGAAGGCAGCTATCAGGTCCCCCCAAAGTCTTCTCTTTTCCAGACTGAACAATCCCAGCTCCCGCAGCCTGTCCTTGTAGCAGAGCTGCTCCAGCCCCTGGATCATCCTTGTGGCCTCCTCTGAACACGCTCCAACAGATCCACACATGCTCCAACAGATCCACGACACAACTTCCAGGAAACAACTTCCACGACACCATTTCCATGAAACAACCCTGTGTTAACTCGACACAGCTCTGTTACTCCCAACCAGCCACTCCAGAGGTGGAGTAACTTTGCAACGCCACTACTGAGGGAATAAATACACGCCGGTGATCAAGTTTTCAACCTCGGTGGGCAGAATTATCAGGAAGGATCGTCCAAGTTGCCGACTGTGGGCAAAGTCAAGTCATTTGTTCCTGAAACCGTGACGAAGCATCCATTAAGGGCGTTGGAACGTGGTGGGGTTCAGCCATCCAAGCACAACACAGGGCTAACGTCCCTATCAAAAACATCCTCTGCACGTCCTGCCTAACGCTTAAACCTCAGCGAAAAGTTCGAAATGATTTTTTCTGACCAAACGACCCCGTTTCCAGATGGAGGTTTAAGACATGTGAAGCGTAACCAGAGGGGAAGGCCTTGTGCCGCCAGCAGGGCGTGAGGCCAGTCCTGCGGCTGAGCTAAAAGCGCCTTTTTGTCTCCATCTCAGAGGGAGGCGCAGAGCCCAGGTGCAGCCCCCATGGAAACACGACCCCAGCCACCTCCAGCGCCTTTTCGCCGACGGTCCGAGGTACCTCTGGCGGCGG
>NW_009737306.1:0-253 GCF_000703405.1 Apaloderma vittatum
GGAGTAGTCCTAGAAGAGCTGTCCTGGAGATAATAACCCCTTTGGCAGAGGAACTGTTCAGCACTTGATGGGAACCTTCGAATATAACTGGTTGCTCCGAGCATGAGGTTGGCCCAGAGAAGCTCCAGAAGTGCCATCCATCCCACATTATTCTGGTGTGTGCTGAGTCTCTTGAGACCCTTAGTGGCCACTGAAAGGCAACGCCCTGAAAGGGAGCAGCAGCATGAGAAAGCACAGAAAGCAACCGGTGGCT
>NW_009737306.1:1307-1611 GCF_000703405.1 Apaloderma vittatum
CCCACTTGACAGCTGACTTGAGGTGCCCTTCTGCATTGAATTTAACCAAGATTTGTCGACAAGCTCACCATGAAGAGTGCAGAGTGAAAAGGCAACCATGTGAATCTCACTTAAAATCTTTGCACAGCTAGCCTGAGACCTCCAAGCAAATTGGCCTTATGAATCTGGGACATGGAGAAATCATCACGATGTTCAGTACTAGGAAGTGGGAGCACAGTTTTCCAGATGAAAGAGGCAAGGGATTAATCACCAATCAAGGATCAACAAATTGCAACTACTCAGTGTTCAGGTGTTTCATGAGCAA
>NW_009737307.1:0-12400 GCF_000703405.1 Apaloderma vittatum
TATAAATATATACCAAATATATATATATTGGTATAAAGATATATTATATACCAAAACACCACCAAAAATTCACAAAGCTATTTAGGCATAAACTAACACAAGGCCAAACTGCTGTACAAGGTATTTCCAACCACTGAAAAGTTTTGGTGCTAGGCCTCATCTACACCAGTCATTCTAATCTTTCTGTATGCAAGGAAATAAAACTTTTCTTCTCAAGAGCTGGTTAGTCTGATTCTGATCTAATTTGAGGGATGTAATTCCATCAAACAACTGATATCTGAATTAGTCCTTTAAAGAGAAAGACTCAATCAACTTTTATACTTAGCTGTCTAAAATAGGTACCCTAAATAGATTTACTTACATTCATATTTTTATATTGAGAGAGTTGAACCTTTTCTTTCATTATTAGGCTTGAAGAAAGTGGTCCCACTCACAGAAAGGCTAATTCATGCCGACTGCAGTGAAAAAGCAACAACAGGCAAGGAAAGATTTGCTACAGCTGTCCGAACTTAAATTTCAGTATGTTTGAGAGAAAGATGGAAATGGAAAAATAAAAATCTAAATGGCATTCAGGTAAGCCATTTCACCTTTTTGCTCTTTGCAGTGTTTTCAAACCATTTAGGAGTGAACCCACTACCTGCTCTTTTTTTTGGCTCGAATGCTGCTGCATCAAAAAGTCAGTTCTTTTAAATTATTCCCTCTATAAATCAGTGCAGGACTAGTATTTATTGTATTAAATTAACTGAACAGTTCCAACATTTTTATCCGGTTTGAATCCGGCAGATGCTGATGGGATTGAGGGCTTAAAAACATTTAAGTGAATTGCTTTTCAAGGATAGTCAGTTTATTTCATCAGTTTGCTGGACATTAACCTTGAATTCTAAATTTAAGCTCCTTCATCCCCTTTCACAGGCACATTAGCATTAGATTTTTTCTGCTTTGTCTCTGAAGGTTAACAGATTTATGACAGTCAAGGTATTAAATTGAGCAAGCTACAACCTGACCGGTCTTCAGATGCATCAGAAATAAGAAAGAGAAGATGAAGGTCCACCACCTGCTGAACACAGCACAGTGGTGCTTCCCTTTGCTGCCTGGACCAAAACAGAAAACGCGACTGGATTTGCAGAACTAGCTTCGTGTTGGTAAAATGGGTTATTTGCTTTAACACAAAGGGGAATACGGCTCACCATACTTTTTAACTTGAACTATGCATTCCTTTTCAGGAAGGATTTTACTCTCCCTGTACCAGCACTGACAACATGCATAAAGTCAACTTGGTGTTTTTCTGGACAGCTGGAATTTCCCCTAGCTTGTTTTACAGGCATATCTACATCCCACAGATACAGGAAGTCATCTAGGCTAGTAAATATTTCTAATTCTACATCAGCCTAATCATAGAATCATAGAATGGCCTAGGTTGGAAGGGACCCTAGAGATCATTTTAATCCAGCCTCCCTGTCATGTGCAGGGACGCAACCTCTCAACTAGACCAGGCAACACATGGGGACCACAACCTTGATTTAATATCACAGTTTCTGTGCCAACAAGACCAGAAAGAAGACTGGTTCTCAGATTAGGGTATTTGTTTTGTTATTTTCAAAGTCTTCTTACTTGCTTACTTGGCAGTAACAGTTGACATGGTGCACTACTCGTGTGAGAATGGTATTTTTCTCGCGCTATCATCCTTGCACTCCTCAGGGTCAGCCAGCACTTTATCAGGTCTTACAGCTATTGGATTTCTTTGTTTTCTACTTAAGTGAGTTTCTTGCTTGGGAAGGGTGCCGGGTTGACAGTCCAGGAGAATTGAGCCCTCTGTTCACTCCCAGAGCAATTTATTTCAAGCTACAGTTAGAGGTATAATCCGAGAGGTTGAAAAGGCAGTGCTAACTACTATTTCTTTGAAAGCTGGGACTACTTAGCTTGACAATGCTGCTGGCTTTGTGTGGCTTGCAAAGAACTCACCCATAACAGTGTTTCCTAAAATCCACCATAACTTTAACCAATAAAAACAATCCCCCTTCTTTACCTTCCACCTTCCAAAAAGGTATGATGAGGAGAAAGGGATGTCTCCACCTGGAGTCTGCCCTTGATCATACTCACAACTGTCGGGGTTCGTGCATCTACACCACCCTTGGCATGTTTCAGCTTTCCTCCTTGCCTTCTTGTCATTATGAGAAGTTAAGCCAGTTTTCCTTTTGCAAGCTCCTCAAGAGCTTGGTTCAGACCACTCACACTTCACACACAGTCCCCAAGAAAAAAAGGATACAAACCAAAAGACATTCCCTTAAGTATCACTGAAAAATAGAGAAGCTGCTTCAGCTAACATCCACAATGGCTAATTAACCTCTTTTACTGGTCCATACTTATTTTCATAAAGCAAATTTTCCCTTCAAAATGCTTTAGTTCACTGAATTTAATTCAGAGGAGACTGACCTGAAAAGAGTTGCAAACTTCTCACGACTGCTCTGTATTGACTCTGATACTTTAAGTTACACACAGCCAGCTTAATGACAGTCATTCTGAAAAGTAAAAGGTCTAGTTCCCCATAGAACAGCTTCAAAACAGTTATTCAGATTTAACCATCTATAAGAGAAATTGTATACGTCACACTTCACAGTTGATTTTTAACCTGGACAGTCTGTGTTTTCCTAGTTATGGTTAGACAGCTCTCTGTCTCACCTCTCTTCTGTTTACCACACAGATCTTAGATCACCTTGGTTCAAAAACTGACTAAACTAGTGTTTTCAACAGCACCATGACTTTTTCTCCAATTCTTCTTAACCACTGGGCATTATTATCGTTGACCACAGGAAATCAAGTCTCCTCAGGACCCCAGACCAAGCTTAGAATTCGAGAAATAATTGAATATAACATAAAAATCTGTACCTCATAATCAGTTTGTTTTTCTGGACAAAAATATTCTCACAGCTTAACCACAGCTTTGGAAAAATTATGCAGAAAACTGCACGTCAAATTGATAAACCTGTCAAATTGTAAAGCTGCTTATTGTTATGGGCATGACACCAACAGTAAAATAAGGAAAACCTCATCCTGGATACAAGAACCATGTCATACCTCACCTTCAATTACTTCATCACCTGGCTGGCTGCATTTATTCATACTATTCTCTTGGCCATAAAGGAAGAAAAAGAAGAATAAATAAAAGCACAATTTCCAGAATGAAAACTGTTTGTCTTTGGAATAGTCAAGACAACATGACTTTTTGTCTTTGCAATAGCCAAGACAACATGACTGTATTTTCATAGAATCATAGAACAGCCTAGGCTGGAAGGGACGTTAGAGATCATTTTAATCCAGCCTCCGTGCCGCCAGGGACGCCACCTCTCGACTAGATTGGGGAACACATGGGGACCGAACAGGAATTGAACCCGTGACCTTGGCGTTGTTAGCGCCACGCTCAACTAACTGAGCTAACTGTTTTATTAGTATGTAACTAATATCCTAAACATCAACCCCTGGCTGTCTGCCATGGCAAGTGGTGACTACATCCACCCAGCTTGAGGAAATCTTGATGTTTGACTAAATGCCAAAGACGCATCCAACCATCCAGGCCAACAGCAAAGAACCACATAGTCATGCCCCCACCTACAACCCCACAGGGATGTGGAGGGAGAAAAATTCAGCTAAAAAGACTAAAAAAAAAAAAAAAGTTTGCTGAGTGGTGAATGGAAGGATGTTTTGACAAGTACTGTTAGGTTCTCTGACAACAGATCTCAAGGAGATTTGGTCCTGATGCTTTGCTGCAAGTTCTAGTTCCAGGCCCCTTAATCCAGAACTGCAGATATCAAACTGCAGGTTCAGAATGAGTTTGCAACTGATATTTTTCTTTTATTTTTTACCTTCCAGAAAATATCCAGTTAGAATCTAAAGATAATCTCAAATTTACATATCATTTCCATTGTATATTAAAGTATTGTCAAAAGTAATCTATTACAGGTCAATTATAGTGCAAATTTTCCATGTAAAATATAGCATAATAAATCAGTTTTGCACGGACTGCTGAGATGATGTGCCTTAGTGGATTCTGCATCAATGAATCTGGCACATACATTACAATTTTATTAGTTAAAAAAAATTATAAAGGGAAAGACAAATGATCATGATATGAATGGAAACAAGTAACTGATACAATTATATAATGCCCTCAGAACACGTAAAGACTGAATTTTGGAACAAATGGTCTTCTGGTACTCTATCTTATTTACTAGCTCAAAGAGTTCAGAAAACAATTCCATCTCAGAGGGGAAACCTATTTAGTGAGGTTAAGACTAGCGTCACAAATATCAGCTATTCAAATATTTGGAATTCCTTCTTTTTTGGGGTGAAAACTCCCTTAAACCATACACCTATTATTTCAAAACATTACAAATACTCTTTCACACCTGCTCCAGACATATCATCCCCTTTTGATTCATCACTATTGTAAGCAGAGTATTTGTATCTTTCTCCCGCCTTATTTGCAGCTTACTCAGAAGAGATCATTCCAGTTTTAAACACTGCTTAAACAACTCAAGACCAATTCCTTTAAACTTGATATGTAAGAAGTTCTTCTCCTGAGAACAGAGAGGTGTGATGAATACACTGAATAAGTCCTAAGCTTTAAAAAAAACCAACAAGAAACAGAACAGCCATTCCTTGTTGAGGGCAGCACAGAGTACAAGTTTGTTGTACTCTTCACCTGATGCACATTCCTCAGGACTGTGAGCTGCACTAGTTTCCATCTTTATTCATTAAAATAGAGAATGGAATTAGAGTAGATGCTTGGATCACAAGACTGAAGCGTGCTCTGAACTCAGAGCTCTGGGACTCTTAATTTAGACTGACTACAGCAAACATTCATTCTCGCGATGACGGCATGAAAACCTCTTGGCAGCATCTAGTTTTCCAAAGATCCCTAAAACTAAGTTATCCCAAGATTTAAGCACTAACTGAATAGTTTGGTTACCTTTTTCAACTTGAGAATTTAAAACATCTTCCTCGAAGATCTACTGTTTTAGGGGGCTTTGCTGTTTTTTTTTTTGTGGGTTTTTTTTTTTAGTTTTTGTGTTGTTTTTTGGTTTGTCTTTTTGTCTCCATGGATTGAATTGAGCATACTGTTATGCCGAAGAACTCAAAACAAACGTAGTTACAAGGAGGTGGGTCTGTCCTCCCCTGTGTTACTACAAAATGGTGTAAAAGTGGTGCCTTTTGCTAATGACAGGGCTGACCCAAGACCAAGAGTGCACCTGCACCCAAGACCTAGCTGAACAGCTCCGTTTGCATCATTGCCATGGCACCAACGTAAAAAACACTGTTCTGCTGAAGAAAAAATGAACTGAATAAACATATAAATTAATCTGATTTATAACTTGTTTTTGAGTAAACATAGAAAAAGGAATATGAAAGTGTAGAGAAAAATAGTTTTTCTGAATTTCTTTTCAAAGAGGCAAATGATTGTCCCAAGTTAGTTCAACTTAATCAAGTGTCTATAATGTTACATTTAGCATTAGGTCACTCAGGTTAAGGTTTCAAAGAAATCAAAGGAAAAACCTAAATCATAAAACAGGTGGCTTTTCAAAGTTTAAGAAACACTCTACTGAACACTACTTAAAGATTATCTTGTCAATTCTTCCTTTCCCAATTTCCTAATGTCCCTGTGGTAACATCTAGAGAATATTGTCATGGAAAAGAAATTGGGGAAAAAAAATTGAATGCTTCATTAACTATCAGTTATTTTCCAGAGAGAAAGATGGAAGTGAATCGGGAACAAACTAGAGTTAAGACCAAGCAGAAAATTTTTGCATAAAATACGTAAGATTCACAGACCTCTGCTTGAAAAGCACTAATTATAAATCTTAATCAGGACTTGGTTTTACATTTCATGGAGGTAGCGAGTGTATCTCTCTTCTTGCCACTGATTATGTATTCTGATTAACTTCTTCCCTTCTGTTTGTGGGTGGCAGTGAAGTATGACTAGCTTTTTTTCCCTTTAAATTTTATATTGCTGACATGTTAAACTTGTTTTAATCATTTTTTAATTATTTTGAAAACTTTATCCTTCTGGAAGCATGATTCAGACATTTCTCAATTATTAAGTAATGAAGTTTTCCTTTAAGTATACGATCCCAATATTGTCTCTAGCACAGATGGCACTGCAACACAACACAATTCTAGGAAGCGTATTGGTCCTTTACTTCATCTGGGCAGCCATAGAAACCCTATATTCCTATCAACCTAATTTCAGGATACTGAAGAAAAGTCTTAGAAGTACAGAATAAAAAATAAGTACTAAGTTAGTACTTGTGGTTAAGTTGTCATTGTAACAAGATGGTTCAAAACATGCTTTGAGTGAAATCATCTATTTAAGAACCACAGTTTAAAAATTTTAATCAAGCAATGAAGCCTCATGGCAAATTCTCACAGTTTTTGTAATGGCACAGGATGCTTTTCAGCACAGGAGATAGTCCTAGAAGCCCCACTCCAAGTACTGCAGATGACATGAACTGAACCCCTCATTTTAGTTAGGCGAAGGATACTCTGAATGATTTGCAAAGATGTACACAGACATGCCAGGAGTTTGTGACAATAAAAGCATCGTTTGATGCAATAGACATCAATTAAACTGGTGATACCTTCCATTCCCCAGCTATCAAAATTAAGACAACATTTCCTTGCATTGCATATAGTTCTTGTGTACCATTAACCTTAGTTTAACGGAGGCAGAACCTAAGCAATTTGTTTTTCTTTGATAGGTAGTTCTTTAACTATTGGTACATTCTTGTTTAAAAACATTGTGCATCCTGACAGATCAAGGTTCCTCCTTCCTCTTCTGCCTTTCATGATCCATGATTATTCCCACGGCTGCTGTGATATCTTGATTTGAGGTGACTCATGAGCCAGTCAAGTATAAAAATACTGCTTCTGCTGAGGGAGCAGTAGAAGAATAGAGCTGCAGAGTAGTAGAATTTCATTTCAGTCATATTCTCTGCCACAGGCTTCAACTCAAATGCCTGTTGCTCTGAGACTTTCTTTCCTTCAGAGATGTCCTTACCCCAGGTGAACTCCAAGCCTTCCAAAGGCTTTTTCAGACCTTTCCACTTCCACCTGAACAGACGTGAGGGGGGTACAGGTCATCACGGAACCACAGAAGGGGTTGGAAGGGACCTCAAAAGGTCATCTAGTCCAATTCCACTGCCAGCGCAGGATCACCCACAGCAGGTCACACAGGCACGCGTCCAGGTGGAGTTTGAAAGTCTCCAGAGAAGACTTCACAACCTCTCTCGCCATCCTTCTGACTTGTCAAGCTATATCCATAACCTTTACTTCCCACCCAACTCCTGAACAGCGAGGGGGTAGGTGTCAGAAGAAGGTCTGAACACAGCACCCTCACCTCCCTTACAGGAGCCCTGCGCAGCCCCAGGAGCGCACTACATGGCTTAGTTTTGTACTCCAAAGCAAGGTGACCTTTTCCCGGCCCTATGACCTATTCCCATGTGCCACACTGACCTTTCTGGAGAGCCTTTACTTCAACACTTTTTCCAGATCCTTCCTAATACAGTCCCACAGTTCAGGGGCTGGGCAAAATCTTTCGGGGTCTATCAGAACCAGTAACTCTGGTTCTACGAATCCTTCCTAACTCCCAGTGTTAAGGGGAATCTGATATTAGAGCAGGCTTAGAAGGAACATATAGCCCCCACTCCAGTTTTCAAATCTATTTCTTCACAGCTTCTTCTTTTTGGACAAGTTAAAAGCATTTTTGTAGGTTATAATTTGATTCCTCCTGACCTGCAATCATCCATAACTGCTCTTTCCTGAATTTCTTCGCTGCTAATTTCTCTCAGAACTTTCAAAATGGAAAACAATATTCCAGATGCTGTCTAAGTACCTATTTCATGATGATTGCATTTTAAGTAGCATCCAAGAGGCACCACCATTTCAGGATGTGTTTTAGAAGCCTTTATATTGCCATCTGAATATGGCAAAGGAGGCCGTTTTAAGAGGCAATCCTATCTGTCACTAAATATCAACTGCATTAAGACAGGAGTAGTTCAAATTACTTGCTGCAATGAAGCACCAAAATATTTGAATTGGCTTTGAGAAGTGTTTGACTAGTCCAGACCATAGAAAACTTTTCCTCATTTTGTTTTTTGGTGTTTTTTTTTTTTTAACCTATCAATTACTGGAAATTGAAATCACCGCATGAGGTATACACAACTTTGTCTGAAAGGTGCAAGAAGACTCGAAGGGAATTCGTAGAATCGTTTGGGTTGGAAGGGACCTTTAAAGGTCACCTAGTCCAAGCCTCCCAGCTTGCCATCGTCTGCAGACTTGATGAGGGTACACTTGCTCCCACTGTTCACTGTCTACGAATTCTTCAAAAGAAAATGACTTTGCAAAGTTTTAACATCAAGATCTGTGACATGAGAGATACAAAAACATCTGAGCAGCTATTTATCCATTTGAATTAAACTATAACTGCCTATTAGGTTATTTAAAATATATAGATCTAACTTTAATACAGTGGATTGTACTGATAAGAGGGGGAAAAAAGTCATCGTAATTAAAGTACTTCCTGCTTTTAGCAGACTTAAGCACATATTTTGAAGAAGTTGGTAAAAAACTTATTTCCCTTAATTGTCTTTAGAAATTAGAGCGTGGGAAATTTGCTTGCAGTCGGTAAGGGCATAGAAAAGACTTGCTCCTAAACACCCAACGTGTGTCCAGAAGAGCCACGTAAAATTTCCAAATGTGCTATTCTAGTACCTCTGTAATGCAGATCCTGCTTTAGATGCATCCTTACCTCCATAATCACATAGATATTTACTCCCCATAACAAACTTTACACAATACTTGAGATATGCCACTCTCAGAGGTTTCATATACTTAGTCAAGAATTCAATCTTGATCTGCCCAGCACTGGCTGTGAGGTGAGATGTCTCTGATCTGAAACTGAGCCTTCTGGTGAGAGTTTCATTCAAATAGCTAAATAAAAAAAAGAAAAATAATCGTCCTCTTTTGCAAAATTGCATTTTCTGCCAGAAAGAAAACACCCACACAACACTTCACTGAAAAGAAAAACTTTATATGGTCTACTTGAAAGAGTTGGCCTAATCAGCCCTTTACTGAAGATGTTTGGAAAAGCTGATGAAAGTCATTACTAGAATTTCCCTGTGGCATCATCACTAACACACAGATAACTCATTTAAAAATTTTTAATGCATTTCCCTGTACCTTCCCATCCACACTGAAGATCTAGAATAGACTTAGGCAGTAGAAGACAGATATTTTTTAAAATAGCTCTTCTTAATTATTACCCATTTAGACATGTTATTGAAAAAAAAGACTTATAAGTAATAAGAAAAAAACCCTCTTAGTCATTACTGAAGTGATCAGACACGTGTCACTTTCTCTGAAAATATACTGAGTTCTGGAAATTAAACGAACCACATATCTAAGTATTGCTACCTGAAATGGTCTTCATGATTAATAGTTGCCAAAAACACTGATATGGTATTCAAATTACTAAATCTAGAGGGGACTTGTAGAAGAGGATTGCTACGAACCTTCTTGATACTATTTGCTGATCTGCTGTCAGTGCAAAAGATGGATTTTTATGACAGATGGATTTTTAATCTAATCCAGAACAGCTGTAATTACACAATATTGAAACTTTGCAGTCAAGTCACGGGATAGCCACGTTACCATACGACTTCAGTGTCAAATCACATCAGAATGACAGCGAAATTAACACTATTTTACAGTTTGAATGCTAAATTTTTCATTTAATTGTTGAACCACTGTTAAGGACATAACCCTCAGCTATTCTTCAAAATTGTTGTTCTGGAAGAAACTGTTCTTAAAGTTACTTTCATATATTAATAGCAATTAAACAGTTAACTGGTAAAAGCAATGGTACTTCTCTAATTGTTAGCAAACTGTTGTATTTGCTAGACAACTTATTAATGGTGAATTATTTGATCAGAAGAAAATTATATTTTTTTTATTCCTACTAGATACCATGCTTAGAAGTAAAAATCTCAAGTCTATACTCTGACATAAGACAAGTTACTGTCTTTAAATAATTAAAAACACTAAAAAAGAGTGTGAAACAGACTTTCAGTAAATATACCACAGAAAAAGAATCATTTGGATTAAATTCAGTTTGCAAACTCTGTATCTCAATATAAAATTCTTCCCTCTCTCCTGAGAAACTTCTCTACACGCCAACAACTATACAAACAGGAGAACACATGATTTTCTACAATGTTTAGAGGTAACAGCGGCAATCAGATAATCTACTTTGACCTCCTACCATCTGCCATAAAGGTTGGGTCAAGATTTTATTACTTTTGTTCCAGGAAAGCACACGCTCGCTCTAGGTTGAGTCTGACTTCAGCTTTTCACTAGCAGTTCTAAGTATTCTCTCAAGCAAAGTTGAAAACACTGTTCTTATGAGCAGGTCACTTGGAAAAACAATCAAGTCCTCTCAGTTTTCTACTCAGGAGGCTGAATTTAAGGTCAAGTAATTCATCTCTCAAATGCTGAGGTTATCTAGAGGGCTTTTCTCTACATATCACGTGTTGAGCTAACAGACTGTCTGGAAGAATGTAAAGAAATATA
This sequence comes from Apaloderma vittatum, assembly GCF_000703405.1. NCBI lineage: Eukaryota > Metazoa > Chordata > Aves > Trogoniformes > Trogonidae > Apaloderma > Apaloderma vittatum. Next base: position 10,621 of record NW_009737307.1, read on the forward strand.
AAGGTACGCTTGCCCATTTTAAGCTGTAATTAAACTAGGACATAGATATGTAGTGTATTTAATTTCATAGGTCTAAACATTCTTTGTTCCAAAAATTCATGAGAAAATAATGACACCACAACAATCACACACAAGTAAGTCTGATGCTTCAAACATACATTACATTACTCTTATTTGGACCTCCAAGAAAAATCCAAATTTTTCGCTGAAACCTCCTTTTAAATGAGTGTTGGAGTAGTTAGCAGCTTTTTGCTAAGCTGTTTTCTAGCACTTGGGCAACTAACAGCAGACAAGCCTCTTCATAGGGAAGCCTTTTCTTCTTAAAAGGACTTTATTAATCACCACAGCCTGATTTGAAGTCTGCAATACAAGAGCCAAGTCATTTCAAAGAAACAGCTATTTCATTGTAATTGGTGCAGCAATAAAATAGCAGTCTTGACTTGAGCAATTTCAGAGACAACCTGAGACAATTTAGGTCAAACCTGGAGCTCAAGCGGGGCCTCAAACTTGACCAGTGAGGACATCTTTTTCCACCAGATGCAGCAGAGAGATGCATCCGTTGATGCCACAGTGTAACACGTCCCCTTTTTCTGCTCTCCCACTCCCTTCCCCCCAAGAAAAAGAAAGAGAAATAAATGCCAGTTCTCAGAACTCTGTAGTTCATGGTTAACCTAGAAGATGAGACCTGGAAATTCAGTGTAACCACACTGCTTTAGAAATTATCCAATCTGTAATAGACACCTATCCTAAACAAGTTCAAAGACTGACATTTTTCCGGAAAACTGAGAATCGTGGCTGCAGAGTATAAGCTCTGCAAAGGAAATGGTTCAGACTACACCTCCTCAGCACGATTGATTTCTGGAGGCAAAGCACAGTGGAGAGTAGAGGAAGACTCCTTTTAGTAAAGCGCACTGCCTGTTCAAACACGGGAAAGCAACTGATGCCAAAAAACGCACACAGAACACAGAAGGAAAAAAAAAATCATTACAGCTGAGGGCAAAAATAAATCTACTGGTGTATCTGGATTGTAAACAAGAATCAGTACCCAAAGGCAGGTGGTAAATTAATGCTCTTTACTCAGAGTGTTTGGAAGGAAAGAAATTTCTCCGGCCACAGCGATGTGCAACAGAATTGTTATTTTCAAGATCATGCAAAGCTGAATTTGACTGGAGCGCCGACATCCTTATGAGGAAGCACTGGAATCAGAGATCCTGTGTAGACAAAAGAAGATCTACGAGACTTCATGGGATACATGTAAGACTTCATGGGCTTGGGAAAGAAGAGCTTTGGACTGAGATCAACCTGGATCATGACTGTGAGAACCAGCGCAGGTCCCACCAACCTTCCACAGAAAACTCACCATATCTAGAGAAATTCTGTGATTCTATGAAACGCTTCCTGAGCAGGCAGCTCTGCTGGCACAGATATGTGGTTGTAAAGTATTGCTGTAACACTCTCCATAGCTCCTTTTCCATCTGTTTCCCACCTGCTCTGGCAGGGGGGTTGGACTAGATGATGTCTAGAGGTCCCTTCCAACCTCTAACATTCTACAATTCTTCACCAGCACTTCAAGAAAGTATTCTTGACTATGTATACTAAAAAAATTGTGTACATATAAAATGTAAAGTAAGTGTGTTTTAGAGGCTCTTCCTATTAATCAAATCAGACTTCATATGGGTAGTCATAACTGGTGTTAACACTAATGCTTCCTGAGAAGGACATGCAACAACCGAAATAATAATATATCAAACAAGGTGAATCATAGAATCATAGAATGGCC
>NW_009737308.1:0-5003 GCF_000703405.1 Apaloderma vittatum
TGAGGAAAACCTTGTGCCCCACTCTCCCCTCAGATGGTGGCTACAGGGCCAGTTGGTGACACATGTACAGTTTCTCCTGCCTATTTGGGACAACTCGCCCCAGAATCCCCTTTCAGCTCTTGCAGAGAGACCAGAAAGCCTCAGAGTCTCAGAAATAGGCATTAGCAGCAACGTCTATATCACATCAGTAAGTCACACGTGCACAGGACTGATCCTTGACACAGAAATCAAGTTTCACAGAAGAGTCCCCTCTGGTCCTTAGAAATTCCCTGAGTGCCAAGAGAAGTGGCCACATCCAGACTCTTGATTAGCAATTGTCTGACCTGGACACTGAAATTTTAACCTCAGTTATTCCTACACAAATGTATATGAGGTGGTCCTTATTGATCCTTGAGAGAAGTCATTAAAGTACCTGTCTGGGTTATAGCAGTCACGTCCGACGGTAGTAAATATATTTCCAAAATATAAAGTTACTGTAAAAGAATTCCAGCTAGTATCAGCTCATCTCACCCTATTTGCCATCTTACCTGGAGTGGCCAGAGAGACCAGTAGGAAGACAGTGAAGACAAGGTAAAGGAGCCTCATGGCTGTAGTCAAGCTGGGTTCTGAGCAAGGCTGCAGAGAAGTCTCGCAGAAAGCTCGAAGGGAGGATGTGACATACAGGGAGGCTGCAGCTGCCTTTTTTTATAGAGCATTTCCCTGCAGAGGATGCTGGGGAGACATGGGAATTCATCCAAGTCTCGCTGTTTGCAGCTGGACATGAGGCAATGGCACGAGCACCAGAAGTTCCCAGGTGTGCTGGCAGCCACCTCCTTCCCCCAGATCTGGTTACCCCATATCAGATATGGTTTCAGCACACTGGCTTTGATGAGAGCACAAATGGATAGGGGCTGTCGATAGCAGAGTTGTTAGGACTGGGCTGATGGGTCAGGGGGACCTGATGGAGATCTGCAGGTGTAACAATGAGAGAAGAATAAGATCAGTATCACAGGGTTTCAGGGATTTCCCAACCTCTGGCAGAGATGCAACTGAGTGAAACAGGGCTGAGTTGTGGCCACGATGCACCGATAACTCTCCTTCCGGAAGAATAAGATCGGTATCACAGGGTTTCAGGGCTTTCCCAACCTCTGGCAGAGATGCAGCTGAGTGAAATAGGGCTGAGCTGTGGCCACGATGCACCGATAACTCTCCTTCCATTGTCCAGGCTGGTCACCATGTGGGGCTGTTGGCTTGGAAAGGACTCGTGTTCCCATCTCTGCTTGTGAAAGGAACTATGTCTGCAAAATCTCTCTGATAAATTTAGTAAACATCATGCTTGATGTCGTCTCTTTTGTTGTCCCCTCTTGCCTCTCGGATGGATGGATGGATGAGTAGGAGCGCTGGGGCTGAGAGCTCCCAAGAACCTAGATAAGACGACCACTTGGAGACACTTTAATCATCACCTCTTCCTCACAAACCCTCCCGACAAGTCCTGGGGTTTCAAACATGAGCAGAGCTCTGCAAAGGAGCTTTTCCAACCCCAGTTCACTGGTCTGTTTAATAGTTTTACAAACAACCAGAAAAAAAAAAAAGAGAGGCGAGCGGCGAAGGGGCAGAAGATGCTGCTGATTTAAAATTACTGAATACCATCGTGCCTAAATCTGCAAAGGGCAGCAGATGGATCTTACAACACTGAGCAACAGGGCAGCAAAATACCAAGTGCTGAATCAATACCAGTTTAAGGTTGTGCATTTAGAAAAATGTATAATTTCTGTACAAGTGAGGAGTCTGAGTTACCTAAAGCCGATTAGGAAGGAGATTCGGAAGTCCTTGCAGAGGGTGCTCTGAAAACAGCAGATAAGAACTAAAAAATGGAAAATTGTATAATTAAAGTTACTAAGACAAAAAAATACCATTTTGTATCACTGGGTGAATCTGTGGGGTATCTTGCTGTACTGTGTGCAGTGCTCTTTTCCCCAGCTCTTAAGCAGAGCAAGGAGAGGTTAAAAGAAAGGTGGCAGTGTCAGGGACTCATTTTCATAAAATTAAGTATACTGGCACTGTCAGCTCAGGGAAGAAACACCTTGGAGGTGTAAAAGGTGTGTAAAAGGCTTGCATTTACAAGGCTGTGAAAATTATAGGGGCCTAAGGAAGAGACTATTATAGTTGTGCAGTTTTCATAACCCAAGAAATAGGTGAGATGCAATGGTAAATCAGTCATTTATCAAAAAAGTAACGCAAAAGAGTCCTCCTTCACACTGAGCATAGCTGAAACATGGAATTTGTTCAAGAAATCAAAATGTGCCGAATGGACAAATGTATTGAAAAAACATTTTACAAATCATTGCATCTGGTAAAAATTATACAAAAACCCCGAAATATAAAACCTTCTTGAGGGAGTCACCAAACTTTGTATTACTGAACAATTTTATTGAGTGAAAATACATATTCTTGGACTCCTTCCCAGGCATTTGCTTCTGCCCGAGCCAGGCTCTGCACTCTGACTTTGCTCAGCTTTACGCTCTTCTCTGGGATCTTGTTTGAGTACAGACACCAAGTAAAAGTAAGAGTGAGGGGACTGTGCACCTTCTCTGCTTCATCACCACTATTTCTGCCATTCTCAGGAATTTGTCCACCTTTTCTTTTAAGACCTTCAGCAATAGTGTTTCCACACTCCCACCATTCAACTGCTTCCTCTGCTGCACAGTCCCGTCATTACAAAGGTTCTCCTACATGTGAAGCGAGGACCTCGTGCTGCAGCTGGAGTCACTGACTTCTCATCCTGGCCACCAAGAACAGACTATGCCTTCCCAATACATCAGCTTTGGTGGATTTGAGGGCTTTGGTATTTTCCATGTCTTCTCTTTCCCGATCATCACTATTCTGCTTGTTTCAGCCTTTTCCTACTGGCCACATCTTATAGAATTACAGAACAATTCAGGTTGGAAAAGACCCCTGGGATCATCGAGTCCAACCATTAACCCTACACTACAAGGTCACCCCTAAACCATATCACCCAACACCACATCTAAGCAACACTTGAACACATCCAGGGATGACGACTCAACCCCCTCCCTAGGCAGTCTGTGCCAGGGTCTGACCACTCTTTCTGTGAAGAATTTCTTCCTAATGTCCAGCCTAAACCTGCCCTGTTGCAACTTGAAACCATTCCCCCTGGTTCTGTCCCTAATTACCTGTGAGAAGAGACCAGCACCAACCTCTCTACAATGTCCTTTCAGGTAACTGTAGAGCATGATGAGATCTGCCCTCAGCCTCCTCTTCATCAAACTGAACAGACCCAGCTCCCTCAATCGCTCCTCATAAGGTCTGTTCTCCAAATCTTCTTGACCTCCTGCCATTTCCTGAGCTCCCTCCAGCCCTTTCACTGCTTTCTTGAAGCACACTGTCCAAAACTGAATGAATACACTTTTTAGGAGGTGCACAGTGCAGTGGGTGCATCCAGTGTTTTACAAACTCAGCTTTTGTTTAAACCTGTAGGAAAATTAATGCTGGTTTCCCAACACCATGACGTTGCTCATTTGTGTCTACTTATGATCCACTGCAACCCAAATTTTCCCTGCAGAACCTCCATACAGCCAGAAACTCCTTGTTCTGTATTCTCCAGCTCGTTATTCTTGTCTGTATAGACAAGGTAGTTTTCCCTATTGCTTAATTATACTTGTTTCATTATCTCTTTAGCATGAGAATCACAGAATCACAGAACGGTAAGGGTTGGAATGGACCTCTGAAGATCATCTAGTCCAACCTCCCTGCCAGAGCAGGATTACCTGAAGCAGATGACACTGAAACATGTCAAAATGGGGTTTCAATATCTACAGAGACAGAGACTCCATAACCTCTGAAGATCCACCGGAATGCTAATCCTGTTCTCCTGCAGTGCCTTTCATCTTATTTGTGATCAGGGGACTGGAGCATCTCTCCTGTGAGAACAGGCTGAGAGAGCTGGAGTTGTTCAGCCTGGAGAAGAGAAGACTCTGGTGAAACCTTTTAGTGGCCTTCCAGCACTTAAAGAGGACCTACAGAAACTATGGAGTGGGATTGTTTATCAGGGAGTGCAGTGATAGGACAAGGGGTAACGTTTCAGGCTGAAACAGGACAGATTTAGATTAGATATTAGGAAGGAATTCTTTTCTGTGAGCGTGGTGAGACACTGGCTCAGGTTGCCCAGAGAAGCTGTGGCAGGCCCTTTCCCGAGTGTTCATGGCCAGGTTGGATGGGGCTTGGAGCAACCTGGTCTAGTGGGAGATGTCCCTGCTCATGGCAGGGGGTTGGAACTGGATGATCTTTAAGGTCCCTTCCAACCCAAACCATACTATGATTCTATGTGATTCTATGATTCTATGATTCTGTGATTCTATGAATTTAGTAAGCGCACTCAGTGAGCAATTATCAGACAGGATAGCTCTGGACTTGCAACAGATCAGATGTGGTGGGTCAGTTCATTACCTTAGTTTCGTTCACATTTTTGCCTGCATCCAACTTTAGTAAGCGTCATGGTCCTATTTGAAAGTTTTCAGGCAAAATACAGAAATCATTCTCAGATCAAATGATTGTGATAAAAAGCAGGCCAAGTGAAAGGTCCTGTGCCTGGGTCAGGGCAATCCTCAGTATCAATACGAGCTGGGAGATAAAGGGATTGAGAACAGACCTGCAGAGTAGGACTTGGAGGTTCTGGCAGGTGAAAAGCCATGTGCACTCACAGCCCAGAAAACGAGTCACATGCTGGGCTGCATCAATAGAAGAGTGGCCAGCAGGTCAAGGGAGGAGATTCTGCTACGACAAAGCTACAGCGCTGGTTGACATGGGACAACGAACGGATGTCATTTTCCTGGACTTGTGCAAGGCGTTTGACACTGTCCCACATGACATCCTTGTCTCTAAAATGGAGAGACACGGATTTGACAGATGGACCACTCGGTGGATAAAGAACTGGCTGGATGGTCACACTCAGAGAGTTGTGGTCAATGGCTTAACGTCCACATGGAGACCAGTGACAAGTGGAG
>NW_009737309.1:0-346 GCF_000703405.1 Apaloderma vittatum
ACCCCATTTTCGTGGGATTCCGCCTCATTTTTGGGGGCTGCTACCCCCTTTTCAGGGGTTCCACTTTATTTTCAGGGCATTCCACCTCATTTTTGGGGGGGTTTACCCCGTTTTCAGGGCGTTCCACCTCATTTTTGGGGGGTTTTACCCCGTTTTCAGGGAGTTCCACCTCATTTTTGGGGGGTTTTACCCCATTTTCAGGCCATTCCACCTCATTTTCAGGGGGTTCCACCTCATTTTCAGGGCGGGTTACCCCATTTTCAGGGGGTTCCACCTCATTTTTGGGGGCTTCTACCCTGTTTTCAGGGCATTCCACCTCATTTTGGGGGGGTTCTACCCGCTTTTC
>NW_009737310.1:0-485 GCF_000703405.1 Apaloderma vittatum
ACCTCTGAGCAGTGCCTCTCAATTCCTGTCTAACTAATCCCCAGGGACAGGCCCTTTTCTGCCCGTTCCCTTCATGACGTCTTCACTGATGACCTCTAGAGGGGCCACTGACCCTCTCAGAGTCTCGGTTTTCTGCTGACTTTTACTTCTGCAGAGGCTTTTTTAAAACTTTCGGCTCTCCAGGTCAGGAAGTCAGCACTAGATGGCTCATTAGCATACAAAACATCCCAACTAGTGAAGTCTTTACGCATTATTTTCTCCAAGTCCTCAATTTTTATGTGGTTAACTAGAATGGCTTCAGGAGAGTAATCGTAGTGGAATTACATGATTCCTAAGCAACAATGAGAAAGTATTGTTTCTATTCCACTTTATTTTTCTGATTATACACAAACTGAGATCAGCCATTGCTACTTGACACTGGTTCTGAGCATCTCTTCATGCAGTCTGACTAAACGTGAAACCCAAGACCCTTTCTGTTGCACAAC